>NW_007252748.1:633302-707942 GCF_000164805.1 Carlito syrichta
TGATTTATTGTAGAGATGAGGTCTCGCTGCGCAGGCGGGTCTCGAACCCGCGGGCTCAGGCAATCCACTCACCTCAGCCTCCCAAATAATTATTAATAGAGCACTTTCTGGGTGCCAGGCATCACACTCCCTATTGTATCCCTAAGACATGGCACATAGAATCAATGATTATCTATTGAATAAATGATTGAATGTTGATAGGTATGCAGCAGGACTAGAAAGTTCAGAGCTGATTTCAAAAGAATTTGATTATGAGGCCAAAATATCATAGTGTTATGGTATAAAAACGCATGTTTCTTCTGTTAACATTAAGTGAGAAACTATGGTAACTGAGCAGAAACAATAAATGTCACAAAAAGTCATGATTCAAATGTACAAGTGTGTTAATTATCTATTATTGTATAACAAAATACACAAAAGTTTAGTGGCTTAAAGCAGCAGTGCATGTTTCTTATTGTTCACAGTTCTGTAGGTCAGGAGTTTGGGCAGTTCAGCTGGTGGTTGTGGCATGTGATCTCATGAGGTTACAGTCAAGATATCAGCTCACATGCAGTCATCAGAGGGTTTGCCTCAGGATGAGGTTTCCAAGGTGGGCACTCACATGGCTGGAAATGAGTGGTGGAAAGCCTCAGTTTCTCTTCGTGTGAGTCTCCACAGGGCTGCTTGCTGACTTCATGACATTGTGATTGGCTTCCTCCAGAGCAAGGAACCCAAGGGAAGACCTGAAAGTCACGCACATTACTTCTGCACATTCTCTTGGTCACACAGGCCCACTGTGTCTCACTGTGAGAGAAGACTGCACAAGGGTATGAATATCAGGAGATAAAGGTCACTGGGACCATCTTTGAGACTGGCTGTCCAGTCTGCCCTTTGGTTCCCAATGATTCAGCTTCCTTCCACATAAAAAAAAATATTCACCCCCTCTCAAGGTCCCCTAAAGTCTCATCTCATTTATTTTTAGTTTTTTGTTTTGGCTACACTCCTCTTCCAGTTATTAAAGTCTCTATTAGTTCAAAGTTTATTGAGCATAACCAATTCTTCCCTAAAACTTAGGAGTTTAAAAAGACTATAGACGTGCATTATCTCAGTTTCTGTGGGTCAGGAAATCGGAAGTAGAATGGCTAGATGGTTCTACTTCAGGGTCCCTGAGGAGACTGCATTTAAGAAGCAGCCTGGGCTGCAGTTATCTGAAAGCTTGTCTGGGGCAGGAGGATCTGCTTCCAAGGAGGCTCACTCCCATGACAGGCAAGCGAATGGGGCTAGAGGTGGGAGGCCTCCGTTCCTTTCCATGCAGGTTTCTCCATGGATGGATTTGAGCATCCTCACAGCGTGGCAGCTGGCTTCTTCTAGAACAATGAACCGAGAGAAGTCAAGGAGGAAACAGCAATGACTTAGCCTCAGAAGTGACACACTGTCACTTCCAAAATCTTCTCTTGGTCACATGATTCAGAGAGGGAGGGGTCTACACGAGAGCACCAGAAAATGGGGATCACTTTGAGCCATCCTGCAGTGCAAAAGCAACAATAAAATAAGACATGATTTGAGCAAATGAGAGGAGGTAAGAAAAAAGAATTCATTTAGAATATTTCCTTTCTAGCATCACAGAGTTAGCCACACAGGTTTTATTTCCTTCTCCAGTTCTGCACTGAATGTTATTTACATAATCATATTATAAATAGTGTTTAATATTTTTCAGTGTTCAACATATAGAAGAAACAGAAGATTTTTTAAAACTAAAAGTACAAAATAGAATATCAATGTTTAAGCTACAACAATATAAAAGCAAGGAGATCACTAAAGGCTGGAGCTGAGGTGGAGAGAGCAGAAGTGGGAAGACGTCTAAGGCCAGGTGTGGTAGCTCACACCTATAATCCTAGCATTTTGGAAGGCTGAGGTGAGAGGATTGCTTGAGCTTGGGAGTTTAAGACCATCCTGGGCAACAAAACAAGACCTTGTCTCTACCAAAAATGAAGAAAAAAAGGGCATGGTGGTACATGCCTGTGGTCTCATCCCCTCAGGAGACTGAAGTGAAAGGATCACCTGAGCCCAGGATGTCAAGGCTATGCTAAGCCATAATTGTGCCACTGCACTCCAGCCTGGGCAACAGAGTGAGACTCTGACTCAAAAAAAAAAAAAAAACAGAGACAGTCTAGGAACAGGAATTCTCCATCTCAGTGGGGGAAAGAAGGGACACTGCCCATAAGTGGATGCAGTTATGGATCAGTGGATGCAGTTTATATATGGTATTTCAGCTTATGTAGGTAGCGCTCAGGTTCTTAGGTAATCAATCATAGAAGAACTATAAATGTGACTTTTAAAATTGCAGAAGTGAGGGAACGAGGTGGAGGAAAGTTAAAATGATCTGAAGGTCATTTTATGGATGGTATCAACAAACTGAATATTAATAAATATTAATATATTTTATATTTATAAGCTATGTATAATAAAATAATAGAACTATTCATAAAGCAAAAGGAGATATCTGAACATATTAGAGACAACAAAACAAAAACAGTCCAATACTTTTACTTTTTTTTCTATTTCTCCATGTCACCTTCACATATTTTTCTTTAATAGGCGCATATTTTGACAGAATTGTAACGCAGTGTTTGTATAATCCTTGTTCTATCACTTCATTATAGAAATCTGACTTGGATGTTCCTCATTTCGGATTCTCCATGTCAAGACCATTAGCCCAGAATGCAGGGAGTCTGGGCTGGGGCTGCCTCCTTCCCAGAGGCCTCTTTCTTCAGCAGGGACTCCCCAGGGCCAAGGTAGGTTTCAGCTGGTTGCCAGGCGCACTGTCCGTGAGCGCGCCTGCAGTTTTCAGGGCAGAGAGACCTAGTGTTCATCAGACCCGGATTCATAGGAATGTATAGACTAATTTGCCTCCTGGGTCTCTTCTTTGGTGGCTCAAGATGGGACTGGGGCCCACACAGGCCACACCCACAGCTCTACTGCCCTGGCCTCATCTCCACACTCCCAGGCAGGTGTCCGCCAGTGCACTTTCTCTGCTGGACGTGGCTGACCCAGGAACTCTGCTCTTCCCTTTCAATAAATTCCGTTTCTTGACTTCTGGTAGATTTCAAAGAAGTCTGGTTCCTCTAGACAAGTAACCTATCCTGACAATTATCCTGACCACGACACCCAGTCCTGGATATAAGGGCACCATCAAAGGGAAAAAAGTGTGGATGGGAAGCTGAGCTGCTTCTTTCTTTTCCAAAGTCTATACCCTTTCATCTCTTTCTCCATAAGCCATGCTCCCCACTGAAGCTCTCCTCAGTCCCCTCCTCATGATTTATGCTCACACTGCACTGAGTATTCAGCAGTATTTGACCCAAACCTGCATGACCCTCATGCCCCACCCTCCCTATTCACTTGATCTCGCCCCAACATACTTTTTTTGTTTCCTCAAGGAAAAAATGTCCTCGAAGGGAAACAGTTCGCTGATGTGGAAGAGGTGAAACAAAAAATGGCAGAAGCACTAAAAGGCATCAAAATTGATGAGTTCAAAAACAGTTTTGAGCAGTGGAAAAAGCATCTTGATAAGTGTATTACATCAAATGGAGAGGACTTTGAAGGAGACTGAAGTTTAAACATGTAAGAATAAATATACAATTTTTTATAAATAAATTCAGATCCTCCTTGTACATCCCCAGAATGCAAAACAAACTAGACTGCCTGCTAGTCTGATACAGGTAGGGCCTTTCACAGTTCTATGCACCTACATGCTCCCGGAAAGCTGTTCCTATCCACCTGAGATTCTCTCTTCTACCTCTTTTGGTCCAAATCTAATCTACCCTTCAGGACCCCAGTCAAACCTTGCCTCTTCCAGCAGCCTTCCCTGGCATGATTCACGGAGCTGCAGGCCTCTCCTTTCTGCACGTCTTAGGCTCAGGCTACAACCAACCCACTGTTTGCAGGCCCGGCTGCATCCAGCCTTTGCTCACATTTGTGACTTTCTCTATGCTCGTCTTTTACTTCTGAAATGTATACTATTGTGTACTGCTTAAAAGTTTTGTTTTCATGTATGCTTAAGCTTTTTAAAATAGTAGGTATTTTATTAGTTGGGCACAGTGGCTCACACCTGTAATGCTAGCACTTTGGGAGGCTGAGACAGGAGCATTGCTTGAACCAGCCTAAGCAACATAGTGAAACCTCTTCTTTACAAAAAAAAAATCACAAAAATTAGCTGGGCATGGTGGTGCGTGCCTGTAGTCCCAGTTACTGAGGAGTCTGAGGTGGAAGGATTGCCTGAATCCAGGAGGTCAAGGCTGCCATGAGTTATGGTTGTCGTGATCATGCCACTGCACTCCCAGACTGGGTAAAAGAGTGAGAACCCAATTCAAAAGTAAATAAGTTAATAATAATAATAGGTATTTTATAAGCCCTCTCTGGCTTTAGTCAAACAAAAATCTATAGAATCTATGATATAGTTAAAAGACAGAGAGAGAAAAAAGCCCGATTTTTCCAGTGCACAGTGGAACTGAGACTTAGGGTGAATGTTATAACCTGATAAGAAAAATTAATATAGTAGTTACTTCATAGGATTGTTGTGGGAATTAAATAAAATATTGAATGCTTTAAGCACAATTTGGTAAACAGTAAGTGCCAAATAATGGTTAATCTTACGATTGGTAAAATTGTAATATTATTAGCATAAATAATGTGTTGATTGCCATAGAAAAGGGCCTTTAGATGTTATGCCACATTGAAATAATAAACATATATATATATACAAGTATATATATACTATATATACTTATAAAAAGTATACTTTTTTTTTGAGTCAGAGTCTCACTCTCTTGCCCAATCTGTAGTGCAGTGGCATGCTCATGGCCACTGCACCCTTGACCTGCTGGGTTCAGACAATCCTTCTGCCTCAGCCTCCCAAGTAGGCACCACACCCAACTAATTTTTTGATTTATTGTAGGGATGAGGTCTTGCCACGTTAGTTGCCCAGGCTGATCTCAGACCCATGGGCTCAGGTAGTCCTCTCATCTCGGCCTCCCAAAGTGCTGGGATTATAGGCATGAGCTACCACACCGAGCCAAACTTAAATTTATGTATTAGTTCAAGAAATTGATTGCTTTAGTACATTGGTATGACTACACAGTGGAAAGCTATGAGGCCATTAAAAGTGATTTTGAAAAATATTGTTTTACTATCATGTAAAGTGAAAAGACTATGATATAAGATAACATTTCAATATAATGTCAGTTTTATTTATTTATTTATTCATTCATTCATTTTTTGAGTTGGAGTCTCACTGTG
This sequence comes from Carlito syrichta, assembly GCF_000164805.1. NCBI lineage: Eukaryota > Metazoa > Chordata > Mammalia > Primates > Tarsiidae > Carlito > Carlito syrichta. The sequence goes on from NW_007252748.1 coordinate 638,577, forward strand.
TCACCCAGACTGGAGTGCGGTGGCACAATCATGGCTACTGCAACTTCAACCTGCTGGGCTCAGGCAATTTTTCTGCCTCAGCCTTCCAAGTAGCCTGGATAATTTTTGTTTTTATTGTAGAGATGAGGTCTCGCCATGTTGCCCAGGTTAGTCTCAAACCCCTGGGCTCAGGCAGTTCTCTCCCCTCAGCCTCCCAAAGTGCTGGGATTACAGGCATGAGCCACTGCATCTGGCCCAGTTTTATTAACATACTAAGACTGTGATAAATGAGTGCAAATAAACATAGATATTGAATGAATAGATTAAATGGCTACACACACATACCTCTTCCATCAAAATATTAATACTGCTTATCACCAAGTAGAAAGATTTAGAGTGGTTTCTCTTTTCTTCTATTAATCTGCATTTTCTATATAATCCATAACATTTCTATTATCTTTGGAGTACAAAGCAAACACACAAAAAGGGAAAGGAGGAACAGAAAGTTTTTTTTAATGTCAAATTAACTTTATTAAGAAACCAACGTACAAATACAATATTGTAGAAGACAGCATTTTTATTTTTTAAAATATATTTTATTTTATTTTATTTTAGAGTTGTGGGATACATGTGAGGATTTACTCACATAAGTAAACTGCACGCAGATTTCTAGCAAGCCATCTCTTCCCCTGACAGTGGACCTGGTGGTACCTAGTGTGTTCTTGCGATGCCCTTATCCCTCCTCCCTTCTACCCTCCCTCCCTCCTTTAGCAGTATCCTGCGATAAGACTTTTTTTTTACGACCAAAGAATCTCAGTGAAAACAGAGATGCATGTTGAACATCCAGTTTACCACTGCTTTACAAAGGTTTTGATAGACCTTTATGAGTTAAAGAGGAATCAGTGTGGGGAGGCAGTTCAGCAATGAACTGTGGTTTTACAAGACTGTTAGCTTGGAAAAAGACATCAACAAATACAAGGTATCAAAGACAAAATAACAACAATAAGAACAGCAACAATGAAAGATTTTCATATTGATGTTCTAGCCTTTGCAAGGTTCATATTTTTACACACAAGTTATTTCATTTACTCCTTAAGCACGCTCGTGGAGGCATTTGGTAGAATTAATGTTTCCCAAAAAGAGATTTTTATATTATGAAGGAGAAAATGAATGCTAAGCTAGAATTAGGATATGGGTAAGAGATGATCAGGTTGAGGGTTAGAGTGTGTTAAGACTGAAATTATATTGGGCCCCTCTTGTTAAGCGACGTACACCAGAATTCACTCCACTTAGCAAACATAAATCTATTTCCACTGGGGGTGAGTAAGAGGATATAGGACCCTCTAGGGCTTCAGGTGGTTTCCCCTATTAAGCACTGAGCTCTGGAGCATGAATTTAATCCTGACTTATAGCTGTTTCTTATTAGAGTCTAGCTCTAGCATTCTGTCAGCTCAGAAGAAGGAAGATGTGTGAATATCCATAGGTTTTGGTCTGGGGTTAATACTTCATAGTTGGAGGAGTCTCCATGAACCACTGTACCTGGCCCCCACCTCCCTTCGTCCCCACGGGATCTTGTCTTCTGTATCTTCTCTTTTGGCTTCAGTCCTATAAGTCCCTGTTTAACTACTGGGGATAAACAGCTTTGGTGGCTTACAATCACTTTTCCTTCTCATTCACTTTGATTTCTACCCAAACAGACCAAAAGAAAGGGACCCAAAATGCTAAGACCCTGGTCGTTGTGTCTGCTGAGATCCTGGCATCTTTGGTGAAAACACCTAATCGTGAGAATTCTGAGATCTCTTCTAGAGCTGCCTACTGTTTCCTTTACTATTTTGTTTTTCTTTTTAAATTTGAGGTTGTTAGTGAGGCTTCTGTTAACGCACTTTATTTTTCTGGTATTGCCTCTGCCAGGATGCACAGATGAGGCTGAGAATGGCACTAACCCCTTACAATTTTTTCCCTGCTTTTTCTTTTAAATATTTTTATTATAGTAAGGGTAATGTACCTTTACACTCAGTTGCTGTTGGTGACTCCTTCTTTCCCTTTAAAAGTATGATAGGTGGCTGGGCGCGGTGGATCAAGCCTATAATCCCAGCACTTTAGGAGGCCAAAGTGAAAGAATTGCCTGAATCCACGAGTTCAAGACCAGCCTGGCAAGACCTCGTCGCTACAATAAATCAAAAATTAGCCAGACATAGTAGCGCATGCCTGTAGTTCCAGCTACTTGGAAGGCTGAGGAGGAAGAATCTCCTGACCTGCGGTAGAGGCTGCGGTGGCCGTGAGCATGCCACTGCACTCCAGCCTGGGCAACAGAGTGAGACTCCAACTCAAAAAAATAATAAATAAAAATAAAAGTATGCTATGTAACTATGTTGGATATTGGAGAAAAGGCATTCTGAACTCTGATTTCACTCTGCTAGTTTTACTTAAAAATCCCCTCAAATCTTTTTATTTCAGTCAAAGTAATTAGTAAATGTGAAATATGTGCTTTATAGTGCACTTATGGCTGTCACATTAGAAAATAATCTTCTGTGAATATCATCTCTGTTTAAAGTGACTTTTAATGATTGAATGTCTCTGTCTGAAGCAGTAGCTGACCATTTCTGGAAGCTGATTTGTAAGCCTGTATTTCATTGGACCACCTTGTGGCATTTCACGCTACTGGTCATTTCCTCTGTGAAACTCTTTTCTTTGGTTTCTATAAAACTTTCCTGAGTTGGGTGCAATCTTTCTTGTTCCTTCTTGGTTTCTTCATGAGAAGCTTCCTCTGTCTACTCTTTTTAAAAATCGTTTTATTTTTTATTTTAAAGATGTGGGGTACAATTCAGGATTAGATATACAAGTGGCCATCATACAGGTAAAGTTTGGACCTCCCTTTGGTCCCCACTTTGCCTGATTTGAAATCAGGTACACTTATTGGTGTTAGGTGCCCCCATCAGCTTTCCTGACAGTTTTTGACTACTGCCAATCCCTTTCTTATAGTATTATGGTAAGTGTTCAGAGTTCACTTATGAGCGAGAACATGTGGTACTCAGTTCTTTGCTTCTGTGACAGATTATTGAGTATTATAGACTCTAAATCCATTGCTATGAAGTCCATAATTTTATCCTTCTTTATGGCTGTGTAATATTCCATTATGTATATGTACCACATTTTTTTAATCCAGTCCAGTTTCAATGAGCAGCACGGTTGGTTCACTGTTTTTGCTATTGTGAATAGTGCTGCAATAAACATGCATATGCAGGTAACAGAAAATTATTTAAAGAGTTATTAGAAACTTTAAAAGCTTGTTCCTATTATGATTTGTCATTGTATCACTAAGTTTACTTTGGCAAAAAATGCATTACTGTCAGAGCAGGGCAACTCTGTGCTAAATAACCATTTGGAAGCCCCATTTTCTCCCCCTCATTCCCAGAGACAATGACAGGAATTAATGACCCGATGCCTAGGAGAAAGTAACCAACCTTCGACTGGTTGACCTCAAGACCTGAAATTGATGATGAAACAATGTACGCCCCAGAGGAGGAAGAGAATCAGCATAGCCTTCACTGCCCATGGAAGAGGCAGAGAGCCTGGCACCCAATATCCCTTGGAGGCTGGCATGGGGTGGGACAGAGAACCACAAAGATGACCCTGCTCTGTGACTGGTTGATCTTTTCTGTACTGAATCTGTCCATGTAGGCAGATCTGATCCTAGTTTAAGCTTGAGAGAAATTTCTTTAAAACTGTAAATGCGGGCCAAAGTTGTTCTTCCCTATGATTTGACGAAAAGCTTAGTTTAAGTAACTGTAATGATGTTCACAGATGACAGCTATACCCAAGTGGATTCCTTGTTTGCTGAGAACAGTTAATGCTTTTGTAATGAACTGTGAACGTGTATCTTTTCAGAGTCCAGGGTTTTAATTTTTGTTCTTTTCGTGGCATTAAAACGCAGGTCATTTTGAAACAGAATCTGCTATTCCAATGTCTTTACAACTTTGAACTGAAAAGGAGGCATACCGTTTAAAAACGATTTTTTTTTCTCTAAAAAGAAAGGGATTATCAATTGCCTCGACAAGCAGAGGAGAAGGGGAAAGCAGTCTTGGGAAGAGCTCTGCTCTCAGGTCCTTCATCCTGCCCTCCCCTATCCCACACCTGCTCCTGCCAGATAGGAAAGCTATTCTGAATGCAAACCAGAGCCCAGTCTCATTACCTAGAAATTTTCCATAATTTTCAAATACCATTTCAACTTTCTAATTTTATTGAAATGTAATATGGTTGCTAAGACCACATCGACTTACTTGAAAATTTTCAAAGGAAGAGATAGAGCAACATGCATAGGAAATACATTTTTTTAAAAAAAGTGAAATTGAATTGAAAGCAAAATCAATGCCAGCAGCTTTGCACAGGAACTGGAAAGCCCTAGGAGACTCTTATCAGAACTTATGGAAATGGCAAAGTTTAACGGCAGGAAGGAGGATGAGAATAATAATCACCAACCACCTCCACCCAGAACTCACCGCCCAACCAGTGAGTCCCGGCGCTTCTCTTGTGTCCTCTCACTGAGTCCTGCAACAACTCCACAACACGACTGTGGCTGTTGCTATCAGGCCCCTTTTACAAGTGAGGGGTGGAGAGAACATCTGTTTCTGCCAGAAAGAAAATTCCAGATGGAAAAGCAGGATGCGTCTTGCTTTGCTCACTCCCAGATTTCCACTCCCAAGGGCAACTTTTCTGCATCTCCACTCAACACAGGCCTGGGCACACTGGACCATTGATGCAGATGTTCTTGTCATTTCTGTCCATCTCAGGCCCTGGCAATGGTCCTGTCTGAGATGGGGCAGGGAGGGAGAGACAGGGAAAACCCCGTGGGTAGAACAAATTCTAATTCCCAGGAAAAAGTTCTGACCACAGCTCAACTCGATGGGACTTGAGTCATAGGTGTCAGGGTAAAAAGGGGACCCCCACAATGACCTGGGGGGACTTTTGTCTCATTGAGAAGAAATGGAAGTCCAAGGAGAGGAAGAAGCCAGCTGGAGTAAACCAGAGAATCGGAGGCAGAGTCAAGACAGGCCCCAGCCCCTCCTCGCAGCCTGATGCCCTTCTGCATAGCACGTGGTCCACCATTCCCCCCTTCTCATGCAGTCCGTCTGCCTGTCTTCCACTCTCTCTCATACTCTTCCTTCCAACCTTGGGATGGGTCCTAGAGACAGGGTAGGTTGGGGTTTTACCCTCTGCAGAACCCACAGAAGCATCTTGCCTGTGTAGCTAGGATCCAATACATACTCACAATGACTGCTGTCTTCCAAGTGGTCAGTGTCCTGTCCAGGTTCTTCCTCTGTCATCATTCAGGTCATTAACCATCCTTGGGCCACTTCTTTCTTCCCTCATGTACCCAAGAAAACTGAGAAAAAGATGGACTGAAACCTTATCCCATATCACACAGCAGACATGTACAGAGACTAAAGAACTCTTAAATTCTGACGCCCACTGACATGCAAAAGGAGCTCTCTCTTCCACACACTTTTACTGAGCACCTGCTCTGGGCCAGGCCAAAGGAGGGCATGAGACAGACAAGACAAGACTTCTGGTTTCTTGTCAGCCGTCATCTAGAGCGGGGAGAGGAGAGTTAGGCAGGGCTGTGTCTGCCAGTGCCCACCTGCATGGTGAACGGGTTTTCCAGCGGCACGAAGATGGCGGGGTTCACCTGAGAATGAGGGAGTTAAGCGTTTTGGCAAGAACTTAGTTGAGCAATACCCCACTTAGCCTCTGCCAGTGAGGGAAGGGAGCGAAGATGGAGGATGAGGGTGACAGAAAGGCAGATGGGAGGAGTCACCTCTCTTAGAGGTCAAAGTGAAGGTATGGGAAGAGGGAGAGGAGAGGGGTCCAGAAGGTGAGAGGCTTGTGATCAAGGAGTGGACACCAGGTCTAAGGATTTCCCGGGTGGCATGCATCTGGGTGATACACTCCAGCTCTGTCCAGCCTCCTAACTAGTGACCTCCCCTTCTGGAGCACTGACAATTCCCAGAGCCGCCAAAGGAGAAAAGGAAGATGTTGTAGCAGACTGATGGCTGGCCTGGAGTCAGCCAGAGGCTCAAGGTTCATCAGTGAATTTTTTCAGGCTCTGCTCGTTTCTTTAAAGGGTCCTCCTACAGAGGTTCTTCTCCAAGGACCCCGTCTTGAAGATTCCCCGCGATCAGTCATTGGATTACCTTAAGGATGTGCATTCCTTTTTGGGGCATACAATTACTGTGCGAACAGACTCATTTTCTCCTGCCAGTTACCTTGAAGTTATCACTTCCACTTAAATAGAATCTGAGCTAAAAATAGGTGTACCGAAGTGGGTTTCCACCTGTCTCATCTTGTCTCTCGACACCTGCGGTCCTACCCTTTTCAAAGCAAAATGGAGCCGTGTGCAACTCACTGACACCCACTGGCAAACGCAGATACACTGAGGGGAACAGACATCGATCGGGATAACAGACGCTTTTATCTCTCCCATCTCCCCTTCATTTTTCAGAAAACTAGGGAACAGAAGCAGCAGAAATGCCAAGCGACTTTTTTGGCTGTAATTCTGAAGAAAGGAGGCTCTGAAAAGTGGCCGGCCTATAACATAAAGATGTGGGCTGGATGTACTGCCTTTTTAAATGTCAAGGTTTTTTGTTGAATAGGCATTGAGTTGGAATGGAAAGGTCAAAGCTGACAGACTAAACTCATACTCAGGAAAACAGCTTGTGGTTCCTTTTCTTTCCACCACCTCCCCTCCCAAATGGAAGGTTGCTGACGTCACCCCAGCTTTCTGCACAGCAATTAGTGGCTTATGAGCTCAAGTCAAAAAATAAATAAATAAATAAACAAACTGGATTAAGAAACTGCTCTGTAAAATGTAATCGCTGCGTCATATCCTCCTCAAACCTAAAACAGCCCATGGCGACTAGAAATCATGTCTTTCTTAAAGAAAGTCTTTGTTAGGCAAATAATCGGAGAGAATATTATTAGGTCCTACCAGGTCCCAGGCTCTTTTTCTTTTCCTTGCAGATGAAATCACCTGATTCCTGATACTGGCTAAGTTTCACCTCAGACACTGGCACTAACCTAGCTTCTGTTTGGTGGGATTTAGGAGCGCCAGATTAGTACCAGAAAGAGGAGACCCATGATGGGGTCTACTCCATTCACCCCACGCCCACCAAGGACTTGCTCTGGGTCAGGCATGGTACTTGTTACTGGAGATGCTTAGACTGAAATAGTTGAACCCCTGCAGCCTGAGGGAGATAGACATATAATCAAATAAGTGCCATATACAGTGCAGAGAGGTCCAGGCTCTGATAGGGCAGTGCAGGGCACTTGGAGAGCACAGAGTGGAAGAACAAGTCTCCCTTTGACTTTGGACCAAATCTCAGAAGCTGGTCTTATTTTGCCCTGCACATCTGGATGCTCTCACATCCAGATGACTGGCAGATGCTTCTACATACCTCCAGGTGCTTGGCTGTGGGCATCATGGGTTCACACCCTGGCTGCTCATTAGAACCACCTGGGGGGCTTTTATAAGGCCACCACCCAGGCCACACCTTAGACCAATTAAATCACAACCCGAGGGGTGGGACTCTGGCAACTGTAGTCTTTAAAGTCTTCCTGGTGGTTTCAACTTGCAGCAAAGACTGAGAACCACTCACCGCTTGAGGTTCACGACCCTGACCAGCCCACTGACAGATCCCCCCCAGCTCCTGGCCCTGAGTCCACTACCAGCTTCTGCCCACCTCTACCACTAGGCCCTTGGGCTTCCTACTCTGGCCCATCACCATGCCAGAGGCTCCCCAGCACCCATTCTGATAACTGGAGGTGTTCAGAAAACTACCCATCCTTGTCAAGGGTGGTTGAAGGAAGCTTCTATTTACTGGGGCCTGAGGAAAGTTTTAGAAGTCTGTCAAGTCTATTTGCTTTGAATTTCTGCACAAATTAGACACCAAGGAAAAACCCAAGAGGGCAAACGGATCTGTTACACCAGTGGCACCTACTGTACATTCTTAGACTTCTAGGTGCCAGGGAGAGCGCCGGCATCACTTCCGGTGATGTGGCAACAGGCTCTGGGTGCTTAGCACACAGTGTCATGCCTCCTGTTGCTAAGTGCCTAGAAGGTGCATTCGTTCAGTTCTCACTTACATTAGCCCCCATTTTATGAGTAAAAAAACCGAGGCCCGAAGAGAATAAATGAATGGCTAAGTTTACACAAGTGAAAAAACCAAGATTTGAATCTAGATATGACGTCAACACTTGGATTCTTCCCATGACATCTAGTTAAAGCCAGCAGCGACAACCACAGTTCAAAGAGAATGAACCCAGTTTCTCCACTTACAGGGAGGTCCCTGGGGCCTCCCCAGTTCCCTTAGCACCTCCTGGGTGGCAGGTTCTGCCCTCGAGGCATCTTAAACAGACCCCAGACTTCTTACCATTTCCTGGGCTTTCAAGTGGATAATTGCAGCAAGGTGTCTGGGTGCCAGTACTGGAAACCTCATTCACTCATCCTGAATTATATACAGTGGCTTTGGTTTCCCACCCAACCTCCTGTGGTCTGGATGTCTGGACCCGGTGACAGGATGCCGCACATGGGCCCCAGGCCTTGGAAGACCCATCTGAGCAGACAGCCCAGTGATCACTTCCAGCAGGAACATCTGGTCAACCTCCCTCCTGGCCTCTCAGATCAGCTGGCCTCTGTTCCACCGTAGAAATTTCTTTTTCCTTGAAATGCTTTTTCCATATGTTGGTAAACTCTGTTGCTTTCTTTCTTTCTTTTTTTGAGTTGGGGTCTCACTCTGTTGCCCAAGCTGGAGTGTAGTGGCACACTCATGGCCACCCCAGCATTGACCTGCTGGACTCCAGCAATCCTTCCACCTCAGCCTTCCAAGCAGTCGGATCTACAGGCACGTGCTATCACACCCGGCTAATTTTTTGATTTATTGTAGAGATGAGGTCTTGCCAAATTGCCCAGACTGTTCTCGAATCCATGGGCTCAGGCAATCTCCTCACCTCAGCCTCCCAAAGTGCTAGGATTACAGGCTTGAGCCATCATGCCTAGCCCTTTGTTGCTTTCTTATTGGAATCACATAAGTATTCTTAAAAGCCAGGACCCAATTATGGATAAGATAACATAAAGAACAAATTTAGAGACTAGTTTGCATTTCTCCATAGATGCTGGGGGAGGGGACAGCTCGGTAATGAAGTGTGCACAGTGATTTCACAGTTATTATTGGCCTTATGAGACTTTTCAGTCAAATAATTATTTCGTCAATAAAGGACCAAATTTATTGCTCTTATCTTCACAGTATACTGCCTTCTGGCTGAAAAACAGACCCAGACAACACTGGGGTTTTCAGCAAAGTCCACTTAAAGAAATTTATGGCTCAGGGGTACAAATATCTCAGAGACTTGGCCTGATTTCAGATCCCATGATTTCTCTGCAGTGTGGGCTCCTCACACAGTTCTCTTAAAACCAGGCCAACAGAACCAGCACTGGGCTCCAGCTCCTGCTCCCTCTGCACTTTGCAGCTGGGGCTCAGCTCACAGCCCCCGCCCCACAGACGTCGCCCCACAGACGTCACCCCACCTTCTTGCACTGTCCCCTGCCCTTCCGCCGAACAGGCGCTGTGTTCTCACCTCACCGAGCTCCTTCATCCTGCTCCCCACTTGGCTGTTGCTGATGCTCCCTACCAGCTGGTGGTTTAGTTGTTTTTCCCGTTTCAAGACAAGGAGACAGACGGAATGATCTCTGGAGGACCCTTCCAGCTTAGTGAGTCTAGGAATCAGGGGAAACGAGAGAGGCCTCTGTTCTGGAGACATCTCCAGCTGCAGCCATCTGGTCCTGCCTCGGCACATCCCTGCTTCCATCCCTGAATCTCTTGAGGAAGACACAGAGCTCACACTGGGGACTTTCTCTGCCAGCTACCTTCATGAGCACTGCTCTTGGGCCAAAAAAGCTGTGTGCTTTTTGTCCCTGAACACACCCCACTCTGAAGGTCAGCACAAGTCAGTCCTGGGCGCGGTTATCTGCTCAACCTGATGACATTAACCACTTCTCCAAGGCCATGATGGGAGCAGGGAGATACAGCCACACAGTCACCAGGATAAGGAGTGCTGCCATAAGTCCGTCTTGGCAGTCAGTCCTTGAAATGAAGCTGTGATGGGTGGTGGCTGTGTCGAGGTGCCACCGCTAGGGAGCCCTGAGAGGCCTCAGAGACCAGTCAGGGGTTTGGTTCTCACCATTCTCCTCCCAGCTGTTCATTACACAGAGCTAGGGCTCGGGGGCGGCAGCCACAGAGTCATGTAAGAAAGGATTGCAGCGTTATCAGGTGGTGAGACAGTGGCCTTCGCTGCCCAGTTACATGTGGTCAGCGACTGGGCAGTCCCTTGTTACCAGTGAAAGCCTTCAGTCCCAGATTTGAGGCGCTCCAACATCCTGCCCGCCTGTATTTCCTTATTTTCAAACAAGCATTTGTTCAACCATTTGTTTCTGAGGAGTAGTTTGGCCCTGGTGCTGTGCCTTTATTTTTGTTCCAGGTTCTCCTTCCTCCACCCTTCAGATTGCTCCCTCTTGCCCAGAGTGCCCTTGCCACCCAGTCCCCCCTTGAATGAGTGTGCATCTCACACAACCTTCAAGGCCTAACTCAGAGATTCCAGCCTCCTTCTCAGTGCCCAGTTCCCTGGCCGACAGGAACCCTTTTGCTAGTGTGTGCCTCTCCCTAGGACACCCTCCTCTTCAAGACAGGGCGTGGTAGTCATGTCCGTCCTCGTCTTACTACACCATAACCTGTGAGCTTATGGAATCAGAATCAATGTCTAATTAGGCTGTATATTTACTGAATGATGGCAATAAATAGGGATTATCCATTGCATGGGGTAGGAGGGAGTGAGAACAAGTTTTCTGCTGGCTCCTTTCAAGATTAGTCTTTCAGACTTTGAAGAGCCTCGGGGTTTAACCTCTAATTATGCATTTCCCAAAGCATTTTCTAGAGAACACTACCTCAAGAATTCTTGGAGTGTTTGAGAAGTGCCACCAACAAGAAACTCATTTATTTTGTTTAGTCCAGCACTGCCCAAACTTGCTAGCGTGGAGACGTCTTTCAAGTATTCTGAAAGGCTTTGAATGAAGCATATAGGATAAGATTGATCTCATGGATCCCTGGCCACAAGAGCACAGCAGTGGGAATAACAGACTCTGGACACTGCTAAAGGATGGAGGGACACACTGGGTACCAGGTCCACTACCGGGGGAGAGGTGGCTCGCTAGAAGCCCAAACCTCACCGCATGCCATTTACTTATGTAGTAAATCCTCATATGTACTCCATGACTCTAAAATAAAAATTAATTTTTTAATTAAAAAAGAATGATTAATATTCAATAGTAAAAAACAAATAATCCAATTCAAAAATTGATCCAAAAAAGATGGCTCTAATGGAGAAAACTGATGGAGAGTCATTCCAGGATGTAGAAGACTGGAGTTTTTAAAAACAGGGCTTTTTATTCATTGCAACCCCAGCGAATAGGACCTTGAGAATGGCAGGGAGGAGCTATTTTTGGGCAAGACCACCGCAGCCCTCCACCTCGAAGATCTTCTGGAAGAGCAGACCAGCAAGGTGAGCCCATCCCCCTACCCACTCCCACCTTTTCTCTCTTTGGAATTGGGGGCGGGGAGTATTTTAAAGATACAGAGACCAGGAGTCTAGGACCGGCAGTAAGAAATAGATTTCCATCACAACACAGTACATGCATATGTAGGACTATAAATAACTGAATTAATGTTTTCACAAAACAATACTTAGCCTTGCTATATGCAGTATGGTCAGCCTGATATGTTCTATCCAATTTGATTTCATCTTTTCTTAAATGCTGGCTGTGGTCCACTAAATAGATGCCATGAGTCTTTAGAGGGCCACAACATGTCTGTCAGGGCATCTATGCATCAGAGCAGGCCCATGGCTGAGAAACCAGCAGTAGCGGGCAATGGGGCTGGAGAGTGAGCTCCTTCTGAAGGGCAGCTTCTTCTCTGCCCCGATGACTTTCCTGTGAGAAAAGGTGGCCTATCACCTGCAGAGCCTTGCATTCTTCCAGAGAACCTAAATAACAGAAACTGTATGTGAAAGGCCTTAGTTTTAAGTGTCAGCAAATAATGTTTTTAAACACGTAAAGCACTGTGAAGACAACTTCAAAGATCGAAGCTCGTCTCCAGAACAGAAGTGACATTTTACAGGCTGCAGAGCCCCTGACGGGTGATGGAAGTCAGACACCGGCAGGGGTTGTGGATGGGATGAAGCATGGGCTGGCCTAAGGTCATGGCAGGGGGATTGTAGGGAAGTGGGACTCAGTAATGATGAGATGTGGGGTCCAAGGAGGAGGCAGGAAACAGCAAACAGTGGGGAACCATGAGCCCCGGGGAGGAAGAGGCTTGAGTGCTGCGGTGTGTCCCCAGCAGGGGCAGCTGGAAGGCACATGGCAGAAGCACAGGGGGACCTGAGCTGTGAGGAGATGGCCTGTTATGCCTCTGGGGCAGCATGGATGAGTCATGGAAGAAAGATGTCTTCCCAGGATGTGATTGTCAAGACTTCTGCCCAAAAAGGAATGACAACTTGGGCGTCTGCACACACAAACATTCACTGAGCCCTTGTCAGAACCCTATACAAAGAATTTCAAAGTCTCACTACAAAGAACTTACTCTCACCGTGCAGTTGTCTGCCAGCAGTGTGATAAACTTTCTTCCCAGAATTCTAGAAAATTCCTCAGAAAGCAGAGAGGATGAGTAAGTTGAGCAGCAGGCAAGTTGGCGAAGGGGAAAGGAGCTCCTGTTTACTGAGTAACCACAACATTCCCGTGCCAGCAGGAAATGCAATTGTCTGGGGGACCAAGAGAGGCTAACATGAAGGGGTTCTCTTCATTGTGTGACTTGAGTGCAGATTATCCAGAAACGCCTTAGTTGTTCAACAAAGCCATGAGGATTCTAGTCTCTTCTCTTTCTCCTCTATCATCCTTCCAGTGAGGCCTTTGCCCTCCTAATTACAAGACAGCTGGTGCACTGCCAGACATCACATTTGTTTTCCACACAGGAAGAAGGCAGAAAGAATCCTTTCTTTCCAGGCTTTATCATTCTATTTGGAGTGAAAATCCTTCCCGGTAGCTGTCCACTTATATCTCAACAGGGTCCTGTGGAAGGTGTCTAGGAAAATCAAGTATTTACCTTACCAGCTCTATAGAAGAAGAATGCAAGTCAACAGGGAGTCGGGAGATTTTCGTGGTCCATCCACAGCATTTGCCATGGCCCCTCTATAAGGGGACTTTGGGTACAAAACTAGAGAGTTTTCACCTCATCCTGTGTATTTCAGGGAGAGAGGGACAGGCCTTCTTGAGCCTGAGCACAATCAACAGGACTTGCTAGAAGTTGAGGGGTCGGGGGAGAGAGGCTTCCAGGCGGGATGACTCTTAGATTTCTTGTTTGGGAAACTTTGTGAGTAATCTTAGCACTGACCACACTCGGGACTGAGGGGGACAAGATGCCTAAGGAAACGACACACTCAACTGTGGACATCAGGACCCCAGGGCCCCAGAGGTAGGTACCCAGTGGGCAGGTGGGTCTGGAGCCTAACAGAGAGGCCTGGGGAGAACACATTGGAACCAGTTAATAGCTATCTCCCGATTAACTGACAATTCAGGAACAACAGATCATTCGGCAAGTTTTTCAGCTGGAAATCAGTGACATACCTGCCAAGACCAACTGCTACTTGTCAGCTCCTGGGGATGGCGGTGAACCAGCCCCTTCTCACCCTGGGCAGCTCAACAAACAGCCCTGGTGCATGGCAGGTGGCCTACCTCACCCCCATCCCAGCATACTGTTCCCCTGCATCCCGCCCTCTGAGTCTTTTGTACTGCAAACATCCAGCATCAAACTTGTGCACCATATTTACATCTGTGGCCTGCCCTGTGGCTGGAAGTCACACTTTCCCAGAGAACCCTACTGACAATTGACAACTCTTTCTCTGCCTTCAGTCCCATGCTTGGCCTGTCAGGGGCACCTCCATGTCTATGGTCTCAAAAGTAGGGGAACGTACCTTGGAGGCTGTGCAAGATAACCTGTTGAGGAATGAAATGATAACATGAAAATTTTACCTAGAGTAACAAATTACTACAAACTAGATGGCTTAACTCAACAGAAATGAGTTGTCTCACAGTTATGGAGGCTAAAGGTCCAAGTTCAAGGTGTGAGTAGGTCATGCTCTCACTGAAGGCTCTAGGAAAGGATCCTTCCATGCCACTCTCCTAGTTTCTGGTGTTGCCAGCCATCCTTGGAGCTTCTTGGCTTGTAGACACATCACTCCAATCTCTGCCTCTGTTGTCACCTCTGTGTTCCCCCTGTGTGTCTCCGTCTCTGTGTCTCTTCTCTTTTTCTTCCTTTTTTTTTTGAGTTGGAGTCTCACTCTGTTGCCCAGGTTGGAGTGCACGCTCACAGCCACCCCAGTGTCCACCTGCTGGGTATCAGCAATCCTTCTGCCTCAGTCTTCCAAGTAACTGGAACCACAGGTGCATGCTATCATGCCCGGCTAATTTTTTTTATTTGTTTATTGTAGAGCTGTGATCTCAGCAAGTTGCTCGGGCTGGTCTCAAACCTGCAGGCTCAGGCAATCCACTCGCCTCGGCCTCCCAAAGTGCTGGGATGACAGGCTGAGCCACCAAGCCTGGCCTCTTCTCCTTTTCTTATAAGGACACCAGTCATTTTGGATTAAGGATTCACCCTACTCCAGTATGACCTCATCTTAACGAATTTCATCTGCAATGATCCTATTTCCAAATAAGGTCACTTTCTAAAGTTCATGGGAGGACATGAATTTTGGGGTACGCTATCCAAATTAGAACATTCATACTTTATTTTTATCCCATTTATTTTTAACTTATATTTTTGTACAGAATATATTATTAAAGTGGTACTGGAATATATATATATATTTCAATACACAGCCATGCATATATTGGTGATGCACACTCAAGAGATTTTTAATGAAAACAACAATAACTGGAGGTGTTTGGAGACCAGGCATCCCTGTCACAATTGTCCCCATGGAGAAACTAAGGTGGCTCTAGGGATGGACAAGATGATTCGGTGGTAGGTAGGTGGTACAGAGACAGGGGGAAAACCAAATGGCTTCCGACCCTCTTTTGTAGCCCCTGGTAAAGAGAAAAGAAGTAAAACTCTGATTCTTCCCGTGGTTCTACATCCCTCAAGATCGACTGTAAAAACAAGGATTCTGTTGGGCAGCTGAGTACTATTTGGTATTTTCCTAAATGCTTGGGAGGCATCGTCTGCCCAGTGCATCTGTTGATTTGTTCTGTTATTTGAAAGCAAACAAGAAAAATAAAACAAAACTCAAAAAGCCATTTTGTCGATGGACATCCTTCAGAATAGTTTTCAAGCTCACATGTTGGATCAGTGTACATCTGCGTCTTTGCCACTGCTGTATTCCTAGAGAAAGGTTAATTATAACAAAATTGGGGAAGGGGTGTGTGCTCACAGGCCCTGAGTGGGTCGGAGGAGAGAGGCTTCTGATCTCCCCTCTGGAAGAAATGCTCTCTCACCAAATCTTCCTGAATCTTCATATTCTTAGACGGGTCCCTTTGGGGACAGCAGACATAGCTACCATCACAGAAGTGGGGTCTGAGTTGAGGCACGGCTTAATCCAAAGAACCCTTAGATACTGGGGAAAGATCCTGGGTTAGATGAGGTCTCAGGTAATTTTATTTGAATGTTACATACAAAGAAAGACCACGTGCATGTAGACCTTGAGGATGTCTGAGACATCTAAACACGGCTGTTTCCCTAAGGCTTTGACGTCTCACTGAAGACTTTCACTGAGTGCCTTGGGCCCTGAATTAAGCTCAGTCAGACACATGTATGAGAGGGACCCACAGAGATGGGCAGGGTGATGCCTGGGGACAGGCTCTCACAAGCAGGGCAAAGGAGCATGTGTTAGACCCCCTCTTCCCTCTCTGCCTGTGCCTGCAGCATCAGGACTAGCTGGGAGAGAGGAAGGTAGAGCCAGTCCAAGGCCCTCCCTGTCACCAGGGCTCCCTCCTCTGTCCCTACTCACCCCAGATAAGCCCTCTTCTCCTCACTGGCTTCCCCTGTGATGCTGCTGTCATTCACTCATACCACCATGACCACTGGGTCCTTCTCTCCCAAAAGAAAGAGGAGGCACCCGTTATAGCCTCCCCAGGGGGACACCTAGGCACCCTAGCTGGACATCTAGGCACCCTAGTTGGCCTTTGCTGGTATGGGTAGAATTGGGCCAAAGATTTTCTGTGGTGTTTGGCTAGAGTAGAACTATTGTTGTCTAAACTTTTCTATCTTGCTAGATTGCCCCCTTCCTGGCCTTCCAGCTGGAGAGAGCAGGCTTTTGTTGTTTATACCCATTGGTGTTTTCAGCTCTTCTGCTCAAAATCCGGGATATCTGAGGCAACAAGAAAACCCAGAGAATCCACTATCATGTTGTTTCTTGGGTCCTGAAATTTCTAGCCAGGCTGCCTTCTTCTCTCCATCTTTCTAAGTCTTCTTACATTTGTTGTGTACATAATGTCCAGGATTTTTAGTTGTACTTAGTGGGAGGAGTAGGGAAAAGTGTGTCTACTCCATCTTTCTGGAAGAAGAAACTCATTTCTTATTTTTATGGTAATACTTTTGAAGGAAGGTTTATCTCATAAATAATTTGCTCTACAGCCAGAAACTTTTTACTTCAAAAATCTATGTAGTTAACAAGATTTACTGAGCCAGACAGTCCTGACTGCTCTACTTTTTTGTATCAGAATTTGTTTTATTTTAAAAAGTCCCCCTACATTATAATACTGAAGTTTGAACTTTAATAATGAACTTTGATTTGTAGGGCATCCATTTTTAAACTTCAAAAATCAACTAATAATGAGAAAATTTCTGTTTTTCTGGAGAGGTGAAGGAGGAGTAGAGGGAGGAAGAAGAGAAAGAGGAGGAGGAATGCTCCAAACACTCTGTGTGGAGGCTGTGATCCCCACTGACATTGGGCCTTCATGGCCATGAGCAGGCACTCACCAAGAAGATGACCTGTCCTTGGGATCCATAAGAGGAATAGGGATGTGTGTCAGGGGATCTGGCATCCCAGAGCTCTTGAGAGGCTTTTGAGATGCACCCCAGAAGCTTTTGCTAGATGGCTTTTGTCTTGTCTCTTACCCCCAGCTTCCCTTTCTGTGGGAATGACCTCTGTCCAAACAGCAATGTTACTTTTGTTGATGCAGCCAAGTCAGTTTCTTGGGAGGAGAGGAAAGGCCTTCACCCTTCCCCAAAGTTTCCTAATGGGATTCAGCACTGGAGAGCGATGGGAATGAGCTAACCCTGGGAAAGTGAAATAAGGGATCAGTAGGGAGGAAGCACTGAGAAGCTTTCTTTTTTTTTTTTTTGAGTTGGAGTCTCACTCTGTCGCCCAGACTGGAGTGCGGTGGCCGCTCCCGGCCACCGCAGCCTCGACCTGCTGGGCTCCGGCGATCCTTCCACCTTAGCCTTCCGAGTAGCTGGAACTACAGGCGCGCGCTACCATGCCCGGCTAACTATTTTTTATTTATTGTAGAGATGAGGTCGATGAGAAGAAGTGCCAAAAATACTCTATCATGTAGAGCCCATGATCCCCACCAACATTGGGGCTTTCATGGCCATGAGCATGCACTTGCCGAGAAGGTGGCCCATCCTTGGGATCCACATGTCACCATTCCCAGGGAAGTTTCAACCATTCCTGCCCAGAGAGTGTTTCAGAGGACAGCAAGGCCTCAAGTCACATCCCAGCAAATTTTCCCACCAGGAAAGTCACACAGATAGGACATTGTGCCCAGTACAGGTAGAGAGTAGTCCTACATGGGGTAGATCTCTAAAGTTAGCTCATGGGTCAAAAATCTAGTTGAAATTACTATGGTGGTAGATTTCAGGCTGGCATTTTTGCTTTCTTAGACTTGACTTATTGTTTCATTATCTTATCCCACTTATTTTACAATTGACCATGTTCTCCTCTTCCCCTCTGGGACAAGTGGGCCCAGCTGCCACAAATGGGGATTCTAGGGGATACCCCCACCTCCAGACTGGGTTGTCCAAAAATGACAAGGAGACTTGGAGATCAGTACAGTGAAGCAGCTTTTTAAAATAACATTCTTGCAAGAATGGATGTCCCTCAGATGAGCGGGCACATCAAAGCAGTTTCAGCCAGAGTATTTAAGCCCTAAAATGCAAGTCCCTCTGCTGTTTCGCCAGAGCCTCTGCTGTTTCGCCAGAGGCTGTATACTTCCAGAGGTTACATCACTTTCCCGGACATTGCCTGCATGTCATGCATTGATTGGGTTACCTGGTTAGTTCATTTGCATGTCCTATCTATTAATTGGTTAACATAGGTATGACAAATTTACTTCATTTGCATATTCTATTGCCAATTGGCTTACAAGATTTTGTTCTAACTGGTTCCCATCAAAGTCTAAATGAAAAAGTCCACCAAAGTAAAAGCCTGCAAAAAGAGAACAAGAAGGAAGTGACTCAGCAAAAAGTAGTTATGTACAGCTTGTGGCTTACTGTGAAAATAAATCATTCTTTTTCTTATACAACCTCCTGGGGGTGCTTAGTCTTAGCAGCTCCAGCCACTGCCAGCCCACACAGGGTGCAGAATGGCGGGTGTCCACCTGCTGGCTGCAGTGCTTTCTTTCTAGGCAGTAGCACCGAGCAGAAGAGTCAGCAGGACACCTTGAGATGCCATAGACCTGTGTTATTCCATGATAACCTCCCTCCTTTGGCCACAAATCCCTCCCCCCATACTTCCAGACCTTCCTGCCAGGTGTAGTAACTAGCCCAGAGGTGTCCCTATCTCTCACTGTTGCACATTTCACGTGCATGTATTTGCCTTGCTTTGCCTCTTGTGTGAAGTTGTGGGCACTGGGAAGTACCCCAGGAGCCCCTTTGCCAGGGAGCAGGGCAGGAGGTCAGCCTCAGTTGTCTTCCCTGTGCCATTTGGCTCTAACTTTGCTCTTGGCCCATCTCATGTTGCGGGGGTGGGGTGGGGTGGGGGGAGCACAAAAGTGTAAACATTGTGCAATTTCCCCCTCATCATCCCATCAGAATTCCCTGAAGTCACCGACTGCACATGTTCTCTTTCTGTTTTTAGCCCTGGAACATTCACATTCTTCAATACAGGAGATTTCCTCTCTGACCAATACTGCCTGCTCAGCCATATACATAGTCAGAGCAAAACAAGAGCATCTTCACTTAAAATTGAAAGAAAATACCAAAATACAAGCTTTCCTATACTCATTTTACCTTTCCTATATTTTGCTTACAATAACTTTATATTTACAAATTATTTCTTCAAAGGGCTGAGGCAGTGACAAAACGGCTACTCACACGTTTTCTTTCAATAAGTCCAACACGGTCAGATGGTTCTCTAGATGGATTATTGGGGCTCCCTGTACTTCTGCCAACCCCTCTCTCTATAAACATGTTGTGGGGTGAGAGCTCAAAGCTTCGTGTGTCTCAGAGTCCACAGGAAAAAGAAACCTTATAGAGGTGGTAAGTGGGGGCAGGATTTAATGTCTCTCTTCTCTCATGTTTATCAGGTGTGGACAGGCCCCATAAGGCATTGTCAGTCCCTGGCCAGCAACAGTGGAGTGACTGTATCTCTTGGAGTCACAAATGTGGGCTCTTGGGCATCACCTGGACTCAGCCAATCAAGATTAATTTTTGAAGGACTTAATGTTTGCTTATGATACCTGCCTAAGATTGTAACCCTGTCTCTCCAATCGTCCCCTCTTCCCAAATGGCTGCTCAGTCAGTGGGCTTCCTCACCTCCTTCAGATCTTTGCTTAAACACCCCCTTTGCACTGAGAACTCTGACTTTCTATTCAGATAGCATTCTCTGCCCCATCCTGTTCCAGCTCTTCCCAACCCCCTTCCCAGCTTTATATTCCTCCACAACATACATCATCATATCTAAAATCTATCTCACTCTATTTTTTACTTACTTATGTGTCTACTGCCTGTCTCTCCCCTCTAGAAAGAAAGCTCAGTAAGAAATTTTATCTCTCTTGTTCAGTCTTTTGATAGGCTCTGCCCCTAGAATTTCTGGTAAGCCCCAATCTCCCCTTAACAGGGGTCTAGTCTATTTAGGTAAGGGTCCTTAGCCCCTGAACCTTGGTCCTGACTAAACCTCAAGGCTTCTTTTCTCCAAAAGCCCTGCAAAATTCTCATTGGTTCAGAATTACTCAGACCCACACTTTTCCTTAGCAACAGGTTTTAAGGACCAATCATGCTACTGTGATTCCCCATCCCTCTTGCCGGTGGGAAGATCAAAGCCAGGTGTCTAAGGTTTCGAGGCATGTGTGCTAAATGACAATGTAACTCTTGGCTTCAGTTCACTTTCCTATACTCATTTTACCTTTCCTGTTATTTTTGTTACAACAACTTCATATACATATATATCTTAAAGTATCATTTGCATATTTGTAAATGTTCTTTTTTCTGGAAGGAGGTAGGTGGTGGATAGATGAATAAAAGGAAGAGTTTGTGGTTGAAAGGAAGAATGGGTGGATGGGAGCAAGAAGAGAGGAAGGAAGGGGGTAGGGGGGAAGGAGGATGGAAGGAAGGGAGGGAGGGGAAGGAAGGGAGGGAAGAGAGGAAGGAGGGGAAGGAGGGAGGAAGGTAAGAATGGAGGAAGGAAGGAAGGTTGGAAAGGGAGAGAGGGAGAGGAGAGTCCGCCTTGGCTGGGATCTTGATCTACCATCATCTCTGGCATTGTCCTACAGGACATGATGTGCTCCCTCAGAAGATGGGACACACCATCCTCCCAAGAGGCCACTGCCATGAGGCTGTGCATGTGCCATGGAACTTAGAGACCCCTCCTCTGGAGACAACCCCAAAGTCACACTGGTCCTATTTTCACAGGATCTCTCTTCTCTTGTGTCCCTGAGTCCCTTCTGCACACTACACTCTACTTCCTTTTCTCTCAGTCTTGGCCTTCTCTGTTTCATTTATAGTGAGAGAGATCATTTCTTTCCCTATTCAGAAAGGAAGAGAAAGAGATCCAAGAATGAGTTGAAATATATGAGAGGTGAGAGCAAAAGCCATGCCAAACTTCTGTGATTCTAGGGATCTTCGTGGGATTCCAGAAACCTCGATCTTCTGTAATGCCACCAAGAAACCAAAAGCAAGCAAAGAGGACTTTGGGGACTGAAACAAAGCCCATAGCTTCATGCCGGAGAAGATACCCTCAGAATTAACTCTTCCTTCCTGACAAGCTTGGATTCATGGCTTTCTTGTCTGCAGATGAGCAGCTTCCCCTGATCTTTCTTCCTTGCACTGATGAAGACATCCCTTTGGACCCCCCGACTTGTTTACAATCTGCATCTCACAGTGATTGAATACCAACTCTCTGCTTTCCTGAATTAGACAGTATGGTTTCTTATGTTATCAATATCCTTTCCAATAATCTCTGAACAAAATGGCAAATAGCATCGTTCCCCCCATGTAAGTTTCCCCATTTCTTTTGATCTTGTTGGTAGCTCTTGTTCTTTCTTTTGTGGTTTTACATAAGAGTAAAAAAATGTAAATATCTCTTTTCAATTCATTCTTATCAGGAAAAATTGTGGGACTTCAAAGGCTTTAAGCCAAAAGAAAGAAAAGAAGCTGAATCTATCATTAATTTTTGGAATGATCAGTTCCCAGTTAATTTGCTCATTAATTTCATGATTAAATGTGAACAGGGAGTGCCAGCACCAGTGAGAACCATTTCAACTGAATCAGAGTAGTTCCATCCTCAGCATTATCCCGTCCCTACTGAGAGAGACCAGGGTAGCTGGAAATGACTGGGCAAATGTCCTGAGCATAAATGAACGTGACATGTTTGAGAACAGATGAAGACCTGTGTGTGGAAGTACAATCATGCAGGGGAGAGTGGGAAGAGTGAGGTAGAATGGAGGGAAGGGGTTGGGTCTCACAGAGACCCAAAAGCCCAGGCTGAAAGTTGAACAAGGGAGAGGGATGGTCTGGAGAGCATTATAAAAATTCCATGGCAACTGTGTGGAGAATGCGTTGGGAAGAAAGTGAAGAGGCTCTTGCAGTGACCTGAGGAGAGATTAAGTATTCCTTAGTTAGTGAATTAATTACCTTAATTAACACAACCCTTAATTACTTAAAGTAGGCTAGCAGTAGTAGAGATGGGAAAGTAATCTTCTAGAGGTAGTATTGACAGGGCTTGCTGATGGGTGGGACAGATGAGGGGAGAGAAAGAGAATGAGGGAAGAATGCCTAGCCTTCCGCCTTGAGCCCTGGGTGGACCTCATGACAGTCTACAAAGTCAGAGGAGACTGGGACAGACATGGGGCATGGGAGTGGCCAGGCAGGCTGCTGGGCACATAACACTGGAATCTCACGAGAGTAGGGCAATTATGCCCATTTCATCAGCGTGGGAAAGAGACTAAGGGGGTAGGCAAATGACACATATCCAAGATAGGGAGCAGATTGGGTTTGAACTCAGTCTATTGTAAGCAACTTGGAAATAATAAGCTAGTTTGCACAATGAAGGTTTTAAAATGACTGGTTTGCCCCTTAAAGAAGTGAAACCCTTGATATTCACATAGAGAAGGAAATTTGAACAGACTACATTGCAGAAGTGTGTGCCATGCCCTCATCTCCTCATTGGCCACTCACGGCCCGGCCATCTTGATTTTAGACTTCTGGCCTTCAGAACTGTGAGACAAAAGATTTTTGATGTTTTAAGCCACCTAGTGTGAGGTACTTTGTTATTGGAAGTTAATAAGGCGCTAAACAATAAAATACAAGCACAGACCCCTGAATATGTCCCTTCTGTTACATAAAGGGACAGCTTCTCAGACCCCTTCCTTTCTCCCTTCTTCCTGCCTGGAACATGGGGCAACAAGCATGGGCACTGAAGCCAACAGGCTAAGCACGGCAGGGTGGGAAAACAGATTGCAGCCTCTGAAATGTTTACCCCACATAAAAACAAAACAGTAAGGTCTTCACATGTACCTGCCTGACATTTCCATCAGACATGATGGTATTGATGAAAAGATGCTAAACTCTGTAAAATATTTTAAGGTGGCTTGTTCTGAACCAAACATAAGGACTTAAGCCTGGGAACACCCATTGTCAGGAGGTCCTGAGAATGTGTGCCCACCGTGGTTAAACGATGGCTTGGTTACATACATTTTAGGAAGGCAGGAGTTACAAGAAACTGTAATTGATGCATGTGATTTTTAATTGGTTTGGTCCAGGAAGGAGGGACATTTCCAAGCGGGGGGATGGGAGAGGTGTGGTAGGTCATAGGTGGATTCAAAGACTTCTCAATTGGTAATTTGTAGTTCCTGTCTAAGGAATTTTGGAAATCAGTAGAGGAGATGCTCTGTTACATAATAGGGCAGAAAGTTCCAGGTTTGTTGATATGTAGGTGAAGTCCTATACTTGGCAGACTTCAGAGAGGATAGAAAAGTGTCCTACAGGGTTCCTGAGGCTAGAAGTCCCCAAGAGATGGCTTTGGCCACATTAAATAACTTGATTTCCTTTTTCATTTGTTATGTGATGTTATGCCAGAGACAGGTTGGAGAAGGGACTTTTTAGTATACAGGGTCATAGGACAATAAAACCTGCTTGGTGAGTTCTTATCAGGCACGACTCTCCAAGCCTTTTAGTTAGGAATTGGAGTATGAGAAAAAAAAGGTCAGGTTTAGTCCTCAGTGGTAACAATTTAGAGAGTTGTTGGCATCTCTTCTCAAAGAAATAAAAGAAGACATCACTGCAAATAAGTAAGAATACACCAAGACGATTACTATTATTTTAAAGAAAGGCATGCCATAAAATCACAATAGACCAATTAAAGTCATTATTAGGAAACATAAGAATAATTAGCATATGGAAAATAAAATCCAGATGATAACGGAGGGAATGATTTGGTGGAACAAAAGAACTGAAGCTGAGCACAGAGAAGATTCAGAGAGTCGGAGAAAAAATTTACAACCAGAGCCTGTCACCAAGATATGTCTCATGAAACTTTTAAAGCACAAGGGAAAAGATGGAATTCAGCAATCAACCAGATAGAAAAGGCAGGTTACAATTAAAGGTATGAATCATAACTGCCTTTGATTTCTTCAACAATCTAACTTCCCAAAGACAAAAGAAATGTATCTCTAGGCTCCAGCTCAGCAGAAAAGGATGTGCTCTGAGAATTAGTTACCCAAACATGTTGTCATTCCTATCTGAGGCTACAAAACAATGCTCTCAGACCTGCAGAGTGCCCTTATATGGCTGTGTGGATCCATCCCTCGGAGTTCCTAATAGATTCCACTACCTATGAGAACCCAGTATGCACTAACATAAGAAACATGAGACACTAGGGAAAGAAAAGCTTATTTATAAAATGAAGTTAGGATGATTTTATAGGGATGTGGGAATTAATTTAGATCTACATCTAACATTATGCCTCCAAAATAGACTCTAGGTGCTTGAAGGAGTTAAATCATTTTAAATATGTGAAATTAGAGGGAAATCTGCTAAAAACAGATTTGAATATTAATCTCAACTTCCAAGAGAGGCTAGCTTCTTCAAAATGGAATCAGTAGAAGAAATTTCAATGGGAAGGAACAATTGACTATTTCATTGAAAATTTAAATCAGCAAAAACCAACAAACCTAAAATTTTAAATCATATATAACTAGAACGTGTTAAGCGTGTATTAAGTGTCAAGTGTGGTACTAGGCACCTATGTGCCATCCCATTTCATCTTTGAGGCAGTCCCATGAGAAGAGATAATTACCTTATTTTACTGGTGTGGGAGGGGAGACTATGTACTTCCCAGAACCCAGGTTCCCCTGGGTTAGTCAGACTTTGAGCCCTCATCTCTCTCTCATTAGAACAGAACAAGCAGAAACAAAGGGGAGATACAATTAGCATGCAGTCAGGGATTAGTCAAGTAAATTAGAAAGTCACCAAAAAATCCAACAGTGAGGGGACAAAGAGTACACACAGGTGACAGTTCCGAGGAAGAGATGCAAATGTGGCAGTGGGAGTCATGGAAGCTTCCCTAAGGCTACAGGGAGGTATACCTGAGAGGTCTAACCACCTCGGGGTTACAGAGCTCAAAAGGGAGCCAAGACAGAGGCCCAGGGTTATCGTGTTCCCTGAGCTGAGGCATGGCCCCAGGGCAGGCAGGATGGTCTCAGGCAGACACCACCTGAGTTCAAGTCACAGCTTGCCTCTTAGTGACAGGTGACCTGAGTGAGGAACATATATTCATCTTTAAATAAGAGCTGTTGAGAAGATTCATTGAGTCATTGAACACTGGTAGGTGCTCAGGGACTCTGCCCAAGTTCCCAACCCTCTTGGCACCCCCCTTGTGAGGAAATCAAGGCGTGCCTGCGAGTAGCTTGTGACAAAGGTGTTGAAGTGATGGTGGAGGAAAGGGAGCAGGGGATGTGATCTAGAGATGAGGAGCTGCCACCACTTCTAAGCTGCAGGTGCAACAGGGGCAGGGGATGCTTCTCGGGAACAGGAAAGTCATCAGTATCCCGGCTGGAGGTTACAGCCTGCAGTTCCCAATCTGCTGGAGCCACCGCCACTGCCAGTGCTGCCAGAACTGCCACCAGGAACAGGAGTGCTTACACCTGCTAGGCTGGTGCTGGTGCCACCCTTGGCTGACTCTAGTAGGAGACTAGCCAGCAAGGGAGACTGCGAGATGTGGTTTCCAGGCTTCTAGTCCCAGCAGAATAATGTCTCCTCTGGAGATATCTACATCCTAATTCCAGAACCTATGATCATGCTGGGTTATACGGCAAGGGAGAATTAAAGTTGCAAATGGAATCAAGGTTTCTAATCAACTGACTTTGAAGTAGGGTGGTTATCCTGGGTTATCTGCATGAGGTCAATGTCCTGAGAAGTGGAAGAAAAAAATCAGAAGAGAGAGCAGAGAGACACATGATGAGAACTCATCCAGCGAGAACTCACCTTGGTCTTAAAGGTGGAGGAAAGGGATGTCGGCCAAGAAGAGCAGTCGCCACTAGAAGCTTCAAGAGGCAAGGAATCAGAGTATCCCCTAGCGCTCCAGGAAGCAGCCTGTCTTGATCTTAGTCCAGAGAGAACTGTGTTTAATTTCTAGTCTGCAGAACATACTGTTCTTGTAACTTGGTGTTGTTCCAAGCCACGGCATTTGTGGTAGGGTTAGGGTTAGGGTTGCCACCACATCCCAGAGGAAGGGTCACGGAATGTCATGCTGCCTGAAATGGGAAAGCAATGGATCCAGGACCCTGCACCACCAGAGCCAGGCCACCCTGTTCTAGGAATCCAGAGCCTCTGAGAGAGGCTACTTTATCAACTAAGAAATCTAGGCACAGAGAGGTCAAATAACCTGCCACAAGTCCCACAACTGTTTTGTGACTGCTGGACTGTATTCTCACCCACTGCCTGATCCTGCCTTCTGCGTGATAAGCAATTTATAGTAGCCAAATACCAGAAACAACCTCATTGTCTAACACTAGGACTAAGTAAATCATTATAATACATCAACTCGATGGGCTTTATGGAGGTTTTCAAATGATACATATGAGCAACTTGGGAAAATATTTTACCAATAGTGTGGAATGAACACAGCAGAGTGCAGAATTATATTCACCTTATGATTACATGATTACAGCATGCTGGGACCTGAAACAGGACAAGGAAGAAACAGAGAACCACGAAGGCAGTGGGAATGAGGGGGCCCTGGGTCCTTTTGTAATCTCCTGAAAGTGAAGGTGGTACTGTAGTTGGCATATGGGGTGCTCAAAGAACAGAAGGAATGTGTTGTCAGACAGATGGGCAGGCTCTACCAGACATCACCTAAGTTGTCATCTTGCTACCATGTGTCATCTGTAAAATGGAATAATACTGTCAGGTTCACAGAGTTGCTGTAAGTGTCAAATCAGATGACATCTGCAATGCTGTGGTTGTTGTTTGGTAGACCTCAGCTCCTCCTGCCTCTCTCTGACTTTTGTGGGGGTTTTGTTGTTGTTAACAATATAAGACTTTAAAAGACTAGTCCTCTAGGGGTTTTTGGGGGGGCCTCACACTTCTGAGGGTAACTCAGGATGAAGCAGTCATGACACGTGGCGGGGCTGTCTTCAGCACCGAGTACACAAGGCTGCGGGTGTTTAGAGCATCATGATGATGCTTTTGACGTGTGTGTGCTACTGAGGCCATCACCACAGTCCAGATAACCAGCATCCATCACCCCAATAGTGTCCCAGGTTCTCTGTCATTCCCCCTCTTCACACACCCGCCCCTGCATTCTCAGGCAACTACTTTGCTTTGGGTCAAAGCAGGGGCTTCTAATCAACAATTTTCATTTGTTGCCAGGGATGGTCACTGTCAGAGTTTATGCTGTTTTTTTGTAATGAAATTATGTCATTAAGCTTTGATGGGACAAGGCAATTTCAGCCACCACAGGATGGCATATTTATAGCTGAACCCTAATTAAATAACTGGCAGGAGAACGACTCCTTCCTAAATATCTCTTCTGCTGTGATGTGTACTCAGATGATCAGCAGACAGGTGAGCAGCTCTGACACTCCCAGCTGTCCCTTGATGGATATTAGGCATCCAGCTGGTGCCCATTTGCATTTATTCATGTTGCTAGCTCTGAGTGAGGTGACTGGCATCTCTGCCGCCCTGATTTCTGATTTCTACCTCTCCCCTTCCTGCCTCCTCCCTGGACTCTCCTTCCTCTTCCTGCTGCAATTCGCCAGCCTTTAAGCACCCAGCATCTCTTACTCGATTTCAGAGCGGTTCTGTTTACGGCTTGTTCTCTGAGGGTTACTATTCTCATCTTTCTAGCATCAGGGGCAGAACAATTCCAGCGGGCATGAGGCCACTTCTCTAGATATCGTTGCTGCAGCTGGAGAGATGCACAGAGACCTTTCTGGGGCTCCCCCAGTCTACCTGAGACCAGGTGGCGTGGGTGGTGGGGGTGGAAAGCAGACTTTGACCTCAGATAAATAGTTTTGAGCCTCGCATGAACCCTAACTAGGCCCCTTTCCTCCTCCTCCTTTCTCAGAAACCCACGTGGTCCCTGGAGCAAGTCTCGCTTTCTGTATTCTGTAAACCAAAAGGATCCCACATCTGCTGACTCTCATTCCCCAGTTTTCCCAAAGCCAAAATGCCTCCCGGTAACAGCTAACTCTCACATGGCATTTACTTTGTGGGCCTCTCCTGAGTTCCATGAAATCCAATTCCCCCGGATGACGCCAAGGAGACCACTGAATTCATGCCCCATGTAGAAGGGGGAACAGGACGACCTCCTCTGACCCCCTGAAGTTCACGAACTGGGCCTGGGCCTAGGTGACTGGATACATTGCCATGTGTTGAGAAGCTCGTACTGTGCCTGGCGCTTGGCATATACAATAATCGAATTAATTAATATTTATAACTAATATTTAAATTAGTATTGACATTCCATATTCATGTCCAATATTAATATTTGATCAAATTAATGTTTTAAGTGATCACTGCCTATCTAATAAATAGCTATGCATATCGCTGAGCAAATTGATCATTGATGAAGCAGGTGGTAGGTACGTGACAGTCCGTTTTACTATTCTCTCATGTTTAACTATATTTGACATTTTCCAGAATAAAAGGATGAGGAAAAAAATGAATGTGACAAGCCCTTCTTCTATCCCCCAGGGCACATAAAAATTGTCTTAGCTCTCGTGGTGGCACCATCTTTTCTCCCTGGTGTGTTTCAGAGATGCTCAAAGGCCCTGGACAGACGTGTCCAGATGGTGAGTTCAAGTTCTGCCTAGTTCTTCACACCACCCCACACATAGTCATTCACTCCATTTCTCTGGTGAAGTTCAACTTGTTGGTTTCCGTTTTTAGGCTCTATATTTTTCTTATTTGGTAGGCTTAGAGGGACAGAGAAGGAAAGAGCATTTCTCATCCCGGAAGCTTGAGGGAGGTGAGGATCCTTATTCAGCCCACCTCGTCTGGGAAGCCTTCTGGGAGGGCCTGAAATCTGAGGAGAGTTTTGAACAGTTTTGTGCAGAGGCTGTTCCTGGGATCTGCAGGCAGCGTCTGCAAAGGCACAGATGCCATTGCGGAAGGAGGAGGCCAAGAGGACACGAGACCCGAGCCCTGCTCTTCGCTGTACAAAGTTATTAAAGGCTGCTTTCAATGCATTCATTCATTCAGCATCCGCGAGGACAGTGTTAGGTGCCGGGGCACAGAGAAAACGGAGGGCTTAATTCTGTGCTCACAGAGCTCAGATCTACTGGGGCAGTCATGAACAACCAGACTGACACGATAGTGTTATCATAGCAGGAAGGGCAGGGAGGCATGCAAACGCCCCAGGAGGCAGGCCACGCTTCCTGGAAGGGATGGCATCCTGAGAGGCCAGAGGGGGTCAGACCAAGAGAGAGACAGGGGGAGGGTGGATTCCAGAAAGAGGAAGGTGAGAGAGCTCAGAGTGTTTGGGCTTCAGGTTGACTGGAGAGGAGGACAGTGGTGCGTGGGTGGGGGCAGGACTGAGAGATGAGGCTGGGCAGTAGCAGGGGCTGTTATGGTGGAACCCATTTTAGAACACACACATACACTCTTTCTATGCCAACAGCATAGGGGATAGATAATTAAAGGGTCCAGATTGGAGACCAATGAGGCCAGTTGGGCAATTGTTTTGTTGTTTTGGGGGGTTGGGTCAAGGGGAGTCTCATTCTGTCACCCAGCCTGGAGTGCAGTGGCACGATCATGGCCCACTGTAGCCTCAGACTCCTGAGTTCAAGTGATCTTCCTGCCTCAGCTTTCTAACTAGCTGGGTCTACAGGCACACACCACCACACCTGGTTAATCTTTTGATTTCTTTTTTTTGTAGAGACAAGGTCTCACTATGTTGCCCAAGCTGGTCTTGAACTCCTCCTGCCCTGGCCTCCTAAAGTGCTGGGATTGCAGGCATGAGCCACCACGCCCAGGGTAACTGTTGGTGATGAGAACAGTAGATGAGAACACGGCCCCCAGGAAACATGGGCAGTTGCATGTGTGCACAGGCATTGTTGAAGCCCTGGAAGTGACTGAGAGCTTCCATTATGGGATAGCTCCGATGGCACTGGCTGGGTACCGAGAGGAATCACACTGAATCCTGCTCTCAAGATCACAGACGTGTGATAAAGCTTCACTGGCATTGCTGGACAGTTGTCCAGGGATAATTCTCCCTCCTTTCTCACTTATAGTTCTCAAAAATAACTGTAGAATGTGCTATGAATCCAGTATCCAAAGATGAGGAACCAGCTGGAACAGCCTGGGCTCTGTCCCAGCCCTTCTAGAAACAGGATGTCCCTTCAACACTTCATCCCAGCAAGTTGTGTTGTCACCGGGAAATAAAACCCAGTGCAGTTTGCTTTCTGGGCCTCCTCAGCTGCAATGTAAGTGAGGTACTTGAAACCAAGACTCCCTCTGCCCTGGGCAGCTTCCAACCTTGGGGAACCAGCTCATCTTAAATCCTAGACTTCTGTTGTTGTTAGCTGCCTATCTGTAAGGAATAAATCTGCTTCATGTAACTTGGGGGTGTGTGGGTGTCCTGTCTCACGGGACTCAGTCAAGTTGGTAATGAGTGCACAGTAACCCTGCTTCACAAGGTTTAAAGAAGAAGGCCCATCAATGAGGAATCTGGGAGCTCATGGGTCTGAGAGATATCAGAAACGAACACCACCAAGAACTCAGGGCAGGTCCTTGAAGAGATGACAACAAATGCTGGCCACAGCAGTCCAGGATGCCATCAGACTGGCCCGGGGGAAGCTCTCGGTGGCTCCAGCTAGAGTCCAGTCCCTTCCATCCCATATGCCCCCACAAGAGGGTCACCAGAAGCCATGAAGGTCCCACCCCCATCCCAGTTCCCTGCTCACCTTCCTTTCCTAGACATGGAGAACGATGCCACCTGCAGCTGCTCATCAGGATTGGAAGAAATGTGTCCAAGCTGTTTGTTCATTGTCTACACAGCTGTTCCTCCCTCTCTGCCCTACCACCGGCCCCCCAGAGGCCTGGGAGCATCTCCAAAGCCTGCCTCTGTGCCTGCACGTCATTGGTGCTGGGAGCTTCTCTCACTCAGCTCTGACCTATGTCCTCTACCTCAAGGTCATGTCTGGTTAGTATTTGGGTGGCAGGAGGCTTGATCTAGCCAGAGACGTAGGTCTTTTGTCCTTCCGGTTCAGCTCAAGGCCATGATCTCTTTGCCCAGCATGCACTTTAGCCCTTCTTTGTTGGCTTTCCCATGATATCCTCTGAGAACTCTTCCCACACACCAAGGCTGGGTTAGGTGCTCCCCAGCTGAGCTCCCTCCAAAACCCCAGTGTACCCATTTATCATCTGTGTTGCAATCTTCACTGGTCTGTGCCCTCTGTTAGACCGGGCTTGACTATTAGTGACCTAACCAAGGTGACTCCATTGTGTAGTAGTTCTTCCATCTTGTCTCCATGTAACTGCCCTAACTGTTCCAGTAAACAGTATACCATATCTTGTTGGCAGAACTCCAGGGACTTCCCAGTCACCAGCTGTGCCTGGGATATAAAGTTAACCGAAACTCCCTAATGGTCAAAAGTTGCTAGCTTATGGTTGCTAAGTTGCTATGTATCCTTGCAGTTTTTGCCTTTATAAACCCCTTACTTGTTTCATTTGGGGTCGAGAGTTTCTTTCTGGCATGAGTCTGTTCTTGACCACCAGCAATAAAGGAATCAATATTTGACTCTCAGTGTGTTGGCAACTCCTTACTTGCAGTACAGCTACAACATGAGGGCAGAAAGAGTGCCTGATTTATCCCTGTATCTCTAGCATCTGGCCCATGGCTGGGCGCTAGGCATATTTGTTTAGCTTAGCAGAATTCTCTTGTGGCTGCTCATCCCCAAAGAGCTCACGTCAGTGATTCTCCACTGCTGAGGCTGGGAGAGGTGGTCATAGGTGCAGTTCATGTTTCCGGTATGAAAAACATTCCTTTATTTGCTCCAGAGAGTTGAGTACTGCACTCACAGTTCAAGTGTTTCACTGTTTCAAACTTCTTCTTTTTTTTTTTTTTTGAGTTGGAGTCTCACTCCAGTGCCCAGGCTGGAGTACAGTGGCACACTCATGGCCACCCCAGCATCAACCTGCTGGGCTCTGGCGATTCTTCTGCCTTAACGTTTCAAGTAGCTAGAACTACAGCCACGCACTGCCATGCCCAGCTAATTTTTTATTTATTGTAGAGATGAGGTCTCGCCAAGTTGCCCGGGCTAGTCTCAAACCCGTGGGCTCAGGTAATCTACTCGCCCCGGCCTCCCAAAGTGCTGGGATTACAGGCTGAGCCACTGAGCCCAGTCTCAAACTTCTTATAGAATCAAGTTGGCTCATTACATCTGATGTTATGATCTCAGGCCATAATAAACCATGAACATGAAATGATCACCATGAAGCTTGTTATTGTATAAATCTATCAGATGCTCTCCCACCTCTGGGCATTTGCCTGTCCTGTTTCCTCTGCCTGAATAGCTTTCCCTCCACCTCCCAAATTTGTGGCCTGGGACATTCTTTCTCATATTCCAGATCCTCCTCCCCTTTGCTTCATTCTGTGGGAAGTAGACCAGCACAGTGGTTGAAAGCGTAGTCTTCCCAGTCAGACTACCTGGATTCAAAGCATGACTCTGTTACTTCCTGCCTGTGTGATCTTTGGCAAGTTACAGAACTTCTCTGTGCCTCCATTTCCTCATATACAAGAAAGGCAAGATAATAATTGAACTGATTTCAAAGGATTATTGTAAAGAATTCATGAAATAACACATGTCAAGTACTTGGCATGGTGCCTGGGAAACACAGTAGGTGCTTAGCAAATGTCAGCTCTTATTATTCATGCACATCACTGCACCCTGGGATCCTGGAGGGCAGAAATTCTATATTATCACTTAGCACTCTCCAAGGAGTATGTTCAATATTACATAAGAGAGAGAGAGAAGAGAACAGAACAGAAAGAAATAATCAAATCTGGCACATCAGACACATAGTTGTGCCTAAAACTACAAGGCAATTCTACTGCCTTAAAATAAATGCAGAAAAATGTCAAAAATGTTAAAAGGCATTGGCCTTGGCCTTGGTTGCACTTACTGATCAGTTACAAACAGTCATAGTCTGTTGTGGGGCACTTGGGACTGAAACCAAGCAGAAGATGAACCCGTAGCTGATGAGTAGAATAATAAGCATGGTGGTGTGAAAGGCATGTGGGTCTGATGGGTAGGGTGCTGGGTCCCTTCCCCATCACTCGTGATTGCATCCACTGAGGGAAGTTTTGGAAACTCTCAGCCTCAGTTTTCTCACAGGGATTCCTGCCTGTTTCTGTGGGTCCTAAGAATCACATTAAATAATGTAAGTAAAGCACCTCAGTGTTGAGGAACAAACCAGGTGCTCAGTGAACACTCCCCACTCCTTAAGGAGCCCCAAAACTCTACTCAATCTTTAAAATTGGAGACTTTTTAAAAATTCACGAAACCAAAGAGGCGCACTCTAGAATAATTCTCAGAGGGTAGACTTGGCTCCCAGACATCAGTGAAAGTGACAACTGGGCAGGTAGTAGTTGATGGCCTATAGCCTACCCCACTCCAAACCCCAGGATATCTGTGACAACTGGACTTTGACAGTGACTGTAAGGTACTAGTTCCACATCCAAAAGGAAGTTTCAGGGCTAGAAATGGAAAAACGCAGCCTCCCACCTCAAATTTAGAGCAGCACGGCATGGTGCATGTGTAAACTGTCGATCAGTGCCAGAACCAAAAAATAATAGAGAATTTGCCCAAGTTTGGTTTGTTTTCCTGGGTCTGAAAATAAACTAGTCTCCATAGAGCAAACATTTAGTACATTAAACATTTGGGATTTTACTTCGCCTCAGTTCAAAGGTTCAATGAATGTCTTATTAACAAGTGTGCTCAAAATGGTTTTTTAAATAACCAAATAAGGGTCTATTGCTTTACATTATTTTTCCAAGTGTTGGAGAGTACCAGATGGCTTGTAGGAACAAGGGATTCTGCAACTACCCTTTTATTCTTGCAAAAAAGTGAATTACGAGTGGCCAGGCATATTCTGGCTCAGAAACTTGAGTTTTCAACAGCAATTAAAACAGGTGGCACTGGCACAAGGATAGAAAAATCAACGGAACAGAATAGAGACCCGAGGAACAGACCTATAGATTATATACTTAGCATATGATGAAGATGATATTTCAAATCAGTAGGAAAAAGACAAATAATGAACAAATGGTATTGTCACAATGGGCTATCCATTTAAAAAAAGGAAGATGACTCCTGGCCTCACACACAAATTCCAGGCACATGGACTAAACACATGTCCTTAAATATGGAAGAAGAGGTCGTGATTTTTAAAAGAGAAAAGAAGTCAAAGCACCCATTGGAAGTTCAAAATGAAGCTTCAGTTTTCAAGCCTGTGTCTCCCTGATATGAATAGAGGACTTTCTCCCCCACGGGTTTTCATATCTTTTGATGACAAGCTAAAACATTTGGTTCTTTCATTCGTGCCCTTCCTCACCACCACCCACTCTAAGCCAAATACCAAGGTGGAAGAGAGAAAACAGAAATTACTAAGACCTTTGGCAAGAAAGCAGCCTCCGCCCTCCCCTCTCCTACGTAGTCAATTTCAATCCATCTTTGGAACATTTCAATAGCTTCTGGATGAAAGGAAGCAGGAGAAGAAAAGCAAGGGTGTACCGAAATGAGAAAACATCTGAGATGTGCCTGTTAGATTGAGGCTTATGATAGATGTGAGTTAAAGAGAAATAATGAAAATCATATAAATTACAAAGGCCACCGGGAGGCATGACTCCTGCTCAGGAAGATGAGTGGGAAATCAAACAACAGGAGCATAGATGAAAGGAAAACTTGACAGAGATAGAAGCTAGAGTGGGAAGGAAGTGAGAGTCATTGGGATGTGTTTTTCCAACTGAAAGAAAAAATAATCAACATCCCAAAACATACCCAACAGGCAGATTTGGAATAGAACAAGAAAGACAAGTTTCAAAAGGAAATCTGTATAAATGAACTTGCATTTAATGGGTCCCGGTGCCTCAGACCATCCTTTGAGCCTTTATGCCTTTGCACAGCTCTGCAAGGGTGTCTAGCATTACTCTTCACAGAGGCAGAGAACAAGTCTCTGAAAGTCAGGAGACTTGAGCAAGGTCACACTGTTGCTAACCCAAGTTAGCTGGGACACAGACCTAGGCCTTCTGACTTCAACCATGGGGCAATGTCTGTCACTTTACAGCTGCTTTGTTCAAATTTAAAAGCAAGGGGAGATTAAAAGATAAAATCAGGATCTGGAGAGTGAAACTAAATAACATAGTACCTCCTAGGACCAAGAAGGACTTGGAAAATCTTTAGATTTCCAGATACAAAACTGAAACCTAGTGCCAAGAAGTTAGTTCCTCAAAGCAAATATTATATATTTGCTGGCATGTTTCCTATTTTTTACAAGCAAAATTGTATGCCAGAAGACTGGTAATTAAAGCCTGGGCAAGCAGTATCTGTGACTGTATTCTAGTTCCCCGAAGAAATGTATCCCTCCCCAGATCAGCCTGTGTGCCATGCCCCAAAGCCACAGAGACAGGACTTCAATGAGGGTGCATAAAAAAAATAAAGAGCCTGAGCATTTAATTTCAAAGGACTTTAAAACGGCACTCCCAGGACTGAATGCTGCTTCTTTTAAACTATGTCACCTTAAATCCGTCTGCAGAAGGCAGGGAGGTCCTGCAAATGGCTTGCTCACAGGCACTGGAGGACCAGGGGTTTGTCTGATTGGGTCCAGTTCTCTGTCTACATTCCCTGTGGTTTCAGACCAAACAGCAAGGGCTGGAGTGGAGAGCAATTTTCAAAATCAGAGAAAAGCTCCGTCAGATGACTGCATCTGAACTGAGCCCAAAGGTCAAAGCAATTGTTTTGTCAGGATTAGACCTAGACTTCCAAACTGGGTACTGCTGGGTCCTGCAGATCTCTGGATGGAGCAGCTGAGGAATGCCAGGAAAAGCATTGGATTTGGAGTCAGACTAACTGGAACACAAACTCCAGCTTCGGACTTGTAGGCACCATGCTCTCGGGGTGATTCCCAACCTGTCCGAGACTCGGTTTCTTTCCTGGTGAAATAACTCAGGAGTGGCCTCCCGACTGGGAGACAGAGAACCATGAAAACCAAAAGGCACATAACAGATTCTCAGCAAGGATTCACTCTGTGGGGGAGGTTTTAGAGTCTGACAGCTCTGCATTTCACTTCCCTGCTTTGCCCTTTGCCTGCTGTGTGGCCCTGGCCAAGGTTCTGACCTCTCTGGATCTTAGTGCTCTTCCCTTTAAGAAGGAAGCTAAATGATCACAAAAATGAAGATAATAGACACTGGGGACACCAAAAAGGGGGAAGGGGGGAACAGGCTTAGGTCAGAAACTACCTACAGGGTACGATGTTCACTACCTGGGGAATGGACCACCTGAGACCCAGTCCCCACTGCTACTTAATATGTCCATGTCATGAATATGCATGTCCCTGAATCTAAAATAAAAGATAAAAATAAAATAAAAATAAAAAAGAATAGGGCCAAGAATCTTTGACTCGCATGGCTGTTGGGGAGGTGAGAGGTGATTACGAAGACCTGCGGTCATGGGATTTCATTGACTCCACTTTCTGACAGACAGCATGCACCCTGCGTGTTTTATTTAGAAGGGAATCAACAGAGGATGGCTTCACTTTTCTCCATCATTTCTCACAAACTGTGCTGAGTCCTATTTCTCCGCGCTGGTCAGCAGCTCCCCTGATGACATCATGAACAAACCTTATAACCTGGTCACTCTCAGTGATTAGAAAAATCCACTGAAAAGACTTGATCCAGAAACTCTCTTCTGTCTCCTTCCCCCACCCAAGTGTGGTCTTAGCATCACTGGCAGAGGAGAAAAGGACGCTCCACCTGCTTTCCACAGCTCACCTCTCCAGTGTAGAGGGGGGAGGGACATGGAGGTTTCCTTATACGGGAGTTGTGGCTTCCCCGCAGCTTCTCTGGCCCACCTTGAGTGTCTAGCAATGCCCTCTGTGTTGCTGGTGTCCAAATGGTGCTCTTGCCTGTATAGGCCTGGGTTCCCACGAAGATCTTGTGAGTGCCCTTTCTCCCCCCAAAAAATGATTCTCATGGTTCCAGCTCCGTCTCTTCAACCTCAACCACCACCTCGGGCTGGTCCACCGCAGCCTCTTTCTGGGGGACCCTCCACCTCACAGGCAGGGTCAGGTACCAGCGGGACATCTTGGACCCAGAGGCCTCTTTCATAGTCTGCTCAGTGCACACGGGCTCAAGTGTGCTCGCCCAGTGGTGGGGATCCAGGCAGAACTGCCTGTCTCCACGTCATACCCCACTGTCTCTCTGCTTATCCGTCTTCTTGCTCACAGTGTTAGACCAGCCCAGCCAGCTGCTGTCCGGGCAGATGCCCACCAGGAGCAGAACGCAGTCTTCCCTGTTTGCAGGCACCCCTGGTGTTCATAAGTGATTCTCATAGAGCCCCTTCCCCTTGGTTTTGGGGAGAAAAACCTCACTCACTTCCCAGGGAGAGTGGCTGCCTTCCTGCCGTGTGGAAAATCTCAGGGAACATATCATTCAGGCTTTGAGATCTGCTGGGGCCATCTTGCTATGGCTCTCTCAGCTCTTCTACCCACCCTGGGAAACAACCAGAGAGAGAGGGTGAGTGGGCCAGGAAAGGCCGCAACATGCATCAGGAGGCTGCAAAGGACCACTGTGAGGCCCCTCCCCTCTCTTTCCAGTCACACAGCCCTCTCTGTCTCCTTTCTTCCCCAGGCTGACTGGGTTTGGAACGGAATCCTATCTTCACAAATCCACCTCTACTTCTTTCTTCCTCGTGGATTCTTAACCTCTGTTCCAGCATTCCTTCCTTCCTTCATTCATTCCACAAGCATCTACCAAGTACTTACTGCGGATCAAGTCCTGGGAATACAGTGACCAACAAGTGAAGCATTTGCCCTCAAGCCCAGTAGAGGAAACACAGGACAGAACAAACCAGCAAACTGCACCCCACCATCACCACCACCATTAGAAGAAGAAAAGCAGCTGGGTATGGTGACTTGTGCCTGTAATCCCACATTTTGGGAGGCCAAGGTGCAAGGGTCGCTTGAACCCAGGAATCTGAGACCAACCTAGGCACCATAATGAGACCTCGCCTCTACAAAAAAAATTTTAAAAATTAGCTAGGCATGGTGGTGTGCACCTATAGTCCCAGCTACTCAGGAGGCTGAGGCAGAAGCCTTGCCTAAGCCCAGGAGTTTGAGGTTATGGTGAACCTTAATCATGCCACTGCACTCTAGCCTGGGTGGCAGAGTCAGTGACAACCTGATTCAAAAAAAAAAAAAAAAAAAAAAGGAAGAAGAGAAATGGAAGCTAGTAGAATTTCACAGAATGGCACATCAAGATGGGATCATTTTATCAGATATGAAGAAGGACAGTCATCGACAACTATTATTTCCCTGGGAAGGTAGCCAGGCCAGGTAGGCAGGAAAGAGCCCAAAACTCTACCATTGGAGTCTATTGTTCCAAAAAAAGACAACCCCAGAACTAAAAGGAGGAATAGCATTTCCTTAATATGAGGTTAGACCACAGTGCCTCCAAAGAAATATGAATGCTTGCTCTCAGTAAGGTGTGCTAACTTCTTGAGTAATTTATTAAGCAAGTCATCTCCTACTTTCTCTAGGGAGGAAATCGAACCAGAACTGGAGCACTCACATGTCCCCTTACTCAAGGACCCAGAGCTGGCCATTCCAGCTTGCCATGCCTGGGCTTCTAGGTGAGAGAAGAGCTGGAGGTGGTAGAGATGGATCAGATGTCAAGAGAGCACCTGCTGGAGAGGGCTGTCTTGAGGCAGCAGAAGGGAACAGTCAGATCACCAGCATAGCAGGAGTCTGGCTCCAGCCCTGTTGAATCTTCTGGGCTTTGCCTCCCTTTTTTGGCAAGAAGAGTGTACCCTACCTTGCAGCTCTGAGGGACTGACCTCGTATAGGCTGATGGCAAAGCGTGGCAGGGTGCCCTCAGGAAGGTGCCGCTGTCCTTGCAAACCCCAGTGGAGGACAGACTGGTTGGTGAGGCATGTGTCTTAGTCCATTTTCTGTTGCTTATAACAGAATCCCTGAAACTGGGTAATTTATAAAGAAAAGGAATTTATTTCTTACCTTTCAGGAGGCT
Organism: Carlito syrichta; assembly: GCF_000164805.1. Taxonomy (NCBI): domain Eukaryota; kingdom Metazoa; phylum Chordata; class Mammalia; order Primates; family Tarsiidae; genus Carlito; species Carlito syrichta. The sequence goes on from NW_007252748.1 coordinate 677,832, forward strand.
GAGAAGGCCAAAGTCAAGAGGCTGCATCTGGTGAGGGCCTTCTTGTTCTGCATGGCCTCTCTACAAAGTTCCAAATCTGCACAGGGCAGCACGTGGTGAGGGGGCTGTGCATGCTAGCTCAGGTCTCCCTCTCTTATAAAGCCACTAGTCCCATCCCTGGATGAAAATAAAATCCTAAGCCACCTAATAGATTCAACAAGCCCCTCTCTTAGCCAAGGGGACCCCAAAGAAACATGACCATAATGGGACAGAAGGTCAGACACACCTTGTTATACCTTTCCTTTGATAACTACCATTAGGCTTTTTCTTTTTCTTTTTTTTTTTTGAGTAGGAGTCTCACTCTGTCACCCAGGTTGGAGGGCAGTGGCACGCTCCCAACCACCACAGCCTTGACCTGCTGGGCTCAGGTGATCCTTTTGCCTCAGTCTTCCAAGTAGCTGGAACTACAGGTACATGCCACCATGTCCAGCCAATTTTTTGATTTATTGTAGAGACGAGGTCTCACCAAGTTGTCCAGGCTGGTCTTGAATCCGTGGGCTCAGGCAAATCTCTCACCTTGGCCTCCCAAAGCACTGGGATTATAGGTGTGAGCCACCGCGCCCGGCCCTAGACTTTCTTTTCTAAGGGTTAAACAGAAACCAGCCCTTTTGAAAGATTGGTCACATTGCTGATTTCAACCAACCACCTTTTGCGGTTTTGACATTGTGAATGACCAGCTTTCCTTCTTGATAAGAGACCACAGAGTGGTTCTGGTCAGTCTATAGAGGCTGAGTGCTTTTGTGTCCTCTGATTCACCTTTGGACATGTGCGGCCTAACTCTAAGACATTTAAATGTTAAGTCTCCACTCCAAAGTGAACATAGAACACATGTAACATGCATGTTAGCTTACTATGTGTGCATATACCTCTCCTTCATGCATATTCATAGCTGTGGAATACGTGAGCCTGGCCAATCCATTCCACATACATTCCTATCTCATCTTTTCCTCCCTCAAAGTGCTTGCCTTTCAGTTTCAGCTGGAGGCTACATCCATTTCCCACCTGCAGGTTGTCGTACCCTCCTTTGGAAATAAAGCTCTCAGCTGGGCATGGTGGTTCACACCTACAATCCCAGCACTTTGGGAGACTGAGGTGGGAGGATTGCTTGAGTCCAGGAGTTTGAGATCAGCTTGGGCAACATAGCAAGACCTTGTCTCTACAAAAAAATAAAAACATTAGCTGGGTATGGTAATACTTACAGACCCAACTATCCAGGAGGCTGAGTGAGTCAGGAGGGCGAGGTTACAGTGACTGTGATCTTGCCACTGCACTCCAGCCTGGGCGACAGAGAGAGACTGGATGAAAGAAAGAAAGGGGGGAGGGGAGAGAGAGAGAAAGAGAAAGAGAGAGAGAGAAAGTTGTCGATGACTGTCCTTCTAAATTTATAGATTTTGTGACTTTTTCATACCATGAATCCCTCAAATCCATGAATGAATTCATCTTTTCAAAGGGTTTCCAAGGGCCCCATCTCCCAGCACTGCCATGGTGGGGATCAAATCTCAGCATGAGTTTTGGAGAGGACAATATCCAAAACACAATATCCACCATCTGCAGCCCTCTGTGGATAGTGGTGTGGGGCCATCTTTGTTAAAGGCAAACATGTAGGCACCTCTCCCAGGCCCCTGATCAGACCTGCATCTAGAGACAAAAACTTCAAATAAGATTGCCCCCTTCCAAGTTATGGGGGTTAATCCTATGGGATGGAAATGGGGGTAGGCTGGACTGGCAAACCCCAGGGTCATAGACGCAATTCTGTGAACTAAACCTTCGTTTGTGCTCAGATAGAAGTCCATCTGGGGACCTACCAGAAAGTCAAGTCTCCCTGAAGGGGTTCTCAAGAATTCCCCAGAGGAAGTGGCCTACCGACACCTGAGTCTAGGATGCCCAGCAGTTAGAGGCCATGCCTACCATAAAGGGTACCTGAAGTCACCCATGTTTTCATTCACTCAACAAACACCCCTGAGCGCCTACAGGGAGACCATGGTGGGTTGGCGTTTGCTCCTGCTCTCTGATACTCACAGCCTAGTGTGGAGAGAGATTGTCAGAGTTATCCAGGATGACAGGAAGCAGGTTACAATAGAGGCTGCTCGTGGTGCCATAGGGAGTTCACGGGATTGAGCCTCTCCACCTGCTTGCTGGAGGGACTGAGCATCTTCGCCTGCCGGGAGAAGACGGCAAAGGTTTCAGCACAGAGGGTGAGAAGAAACCTTGCAGACAGGCAGGAAGAACATGGAGGGTCTTGAACGCCAAACTGAAGACTTCAAAGCTGGAAGCCGCAGGCTAGAGGGCCCTCGGGCCGTTACCTGGAGGGTAAAATGAAGAGAAACAAGATTAGCTAAGCGCTGTTGCAACAGGCTGAATGGGGAGAGGTGAAGGCATGGAATTCTTCCAAAGGAGCCCAGAGAAAACTAAGGGTAGAGGCAAATGCAAGAGCCCCTGCCATCCCCCAACCCATCTCAAAGGTGGGGAACGGTGACACACTGAGGACCACTCCATGAGTGTACACAGCTTGCCTTCCATTAGCTTATACAGTCTTTATGGTAGCATGGTCAGGTGGACAAGCAAGGGCGACTGTCCCCACACAAAAGCTGGGATGCCAAGAGAACTGATTCTCTTGAGCCACACAGCAAACTGGCAGCAGAGCCAGGACTCTCTGTCCAGTGCTCCTTCCACAGGCTCCCTTCCCCTGCCCTTAGCCATTCTCTGCTAGAGTGTGCTGGGAGGTGCATGTGGCAAGCACCCTGTAGGGGACAGGAGGACTCAGAATCAATGAAGACATTTCTCCCCCCAGGAAATGGTATCTATACGTTTAAATGAGTATCTTTATAATCAGCTTAAGGGCATTTTATTTTAATGTAGCAGCTGAGAGGCAAAATCAGGTCCCACTTCAAGTGCTACTAAAATCTGCTGTGTGGGCAGCTCTCCGATGTGGAAATGAGGCGCCCTTAACAGCCACCCACACAACAGCCTAATTTTCACTCAAGAGTCGCTATTGAAAAAGGAAAAAAAAGGTGACTCAAAACCACCAGTAACTTTGAATTTAACTTCTGAAAACCTTCAGCTGGTGGGGCAGGGAAGTCGTCCAAGATGGAAGACCCCAGGATAGGCGGGACTGGCTTCCAGCTTTGGGCCCGCTCAAGGGTCTCACCATGGGCATGAACTGCAGAACACGCCACACCTTGGTCACCATCTGCAGGGCCGAGGGGTGTGCACAGCAGGCCCCAGGCCTACGTCTATACCTGCCCCAAGAACCGCAGTTATAAAGTTACCATTCACGTGGGATGGGCCCTGGAGGAGGTGAAGTTGTTGTGCCGTGTTGTTGACAGACCCGGGAAAAAGCTGATTTTTTCCCTACCTGTACTGCAGCGCTCCCTCTGTGGACTCAGGGCCTCCGGCTGGGTCACTGCAACAGTTTTGCTAGATGGCCTTTCTGTCTCTAGCCGTCTTGCCCGGCTCTGCTCCCCTGTGACGCCATGGTCTCTGAAGCAGAAGTCGGGCCTAAGGCTCCTCTTCAACCCCTGCATGGGCCCTCGTGAAGAGTCCCAGGCCCTCAGGATCAGCCCTCTCCCTTTCCGGCCTCACTGAGAGACACTGGCCTCCCTGGATGGTTTCACAGGGACCGTGGAGGCCACATGGCCTGAGAGCTATGAACAACTTTGTAAGTATGGAAGGCTATGCAAATGTAATCTGCTGTGGAGAAACAAAGCAAGCACCGTGATGACCCAGAGAACCTTTCCTGAAACTTTTTCCAAGTGGGCCATGAAACATCTCACACACCTGAACTGGGCGCTGTCCTCACACGGGATGAGCCATGCACACAGACAACAGAAACAGAAAACGTTCCTGCCTCGGCTTTCAGCATGATTTGTCAGGAAAGGATGTCTCCTGTGGGAACACAGGTCCATCAAAGGGGCTCCTGCTTTAGCACCTGGTGTGTTCCTGTGTCCTCCCCACACCCACCGCTGCTCAGTTCCCCCACTTCACATTTCAAGAGCCCAGGTTTTGAAAGAGACCAGCTGCTTTTTACTTTTTTAACATCCTCAGGGTGTGTGTGTGTGTGTGTGTGTGTGTGTGTGTGTGTGTGAGAGAGAGAGAGAGAGAGAGAGAGAGAGAGAGAGAGAGAGACCGAGACAGAGAGGCGGGGAGAGAAACTTATTCTCACACAGTTTTACAAAAATCAAAAAATTAAGAGTGATATTTTAAAAATCAGCGAGTCCCACCTGTCCCCACACCCCTGGTCCCAAAGCTCTTCTGTCTGCACCTGGCTGTCATAACACCTGCCCGCCTCTGCCTTCCACTCCACACTCCGGAAGATGAAGCACCACACTTACCCCGTCTCCTACCTTTTTTATCTTCCTTCTAGAATTTTTTAGATATAACAACAGTTTGGATTTCATTAATTTAATAGCTTTAGCTCTAAAGATACAGAGCCCTCTAGCTCTTATACCATCAATGACATAGGCAGTATTTCCTAATTTTCTGTTATGTAAGAGGAAGGAAACCGTTCCCCTCCCCCGCTGGCTCTCCTCCTCCTCCTCCCCACCTCCCACCCATCCTTGCTCTTCATTCCTCAGATCTTATCCTCCTCAATTTTGTTCCGTATCTATAATCAGTTCCTGAATTAACAACTGCATTGCCTGGAGATTAATTCTCAAAACAAAAACCAGTGGAAGTTCTAATATTGTCACTATACAAATACTATTTTCTGTAAAGTATTGCAATTTGCTCTGTAAAGAAGCACGATTCCATGGTATCAGGACCTTTCCCCAAACAAGTTGGTGACACCAGGTGAGGGGACTCCCCCATCCCACACTTCACATTCATTGTCACCTCACGATTGTGTGGCCTCTATCAGCGTCTTCTGAAAAGGGATCAAGGAAGCTTAAAATGTGGTTTGAAATTGTGACTTAAAATTATTCCTGCCACTGCAGCCAATTGCAGTGGGGCTGTTCTAGATTGATGCCTGGAATGGGCTGGACCTGAAGCTCATATTTGCATGTTGGGGATTATATGTTGCCAAGTGCAATGTCAGGTACAACTTTGTGTCGGCAGGCAGTCTTCCCTTTACAGCACTTTCTGCTGCCACTCCTCAGATCTGCTCTCTGGAGGCAGGTTCCTGAGCGGGCTGTCAACACACAGTGGGTCGTAAAACTCCTCTTCTATTTTCTCACGTAATGCATTGAATTAGTAGAGGAATTTTGACTGTCATGGACACAACCTGGAATTTGTAAAGTGAAGCATGGAAGAATTCACATCCATCAATGAGGATCTGTGTGCAGGACTTGCCCATGAGGGCTTCCAGCCTAAATACACTGTTCTCCAGGGAGAATATGGCATGCACACAGGTCAAACAAATTCTCTTTTCTTCTACTCAATCGGTGTTCAATGTCACGTCTCATTTTAGGTCACACATATTTGAACCATGATCTTTTTACTTGTCAGAGTTCAGTCCCAGAGAACAGAATCCACTCTGGCTAATTTGAGCAGAAAGGAATTTAATATGTGGCATGACAGGCATACAATATTGCTGGGAGGGTTGGAGGCACAGGCTCAAGGCCCAGCTTCCAGAAAAGACTTGCAAAGGAAGTCGCCAAGGTAGTTGCCCCCGGGAGCAGGGGAACAATCAGGGAGATGAGATCCAACAAGCCACTGCCTCAACTCTTGGTCTCTTGAGTCTTGCTGCCTATCACCTGGGAATCAGAAACAAATGTCCTCCCCCTGTGGGTCACAGGTTCTCACTGTCTCATGCACAGCCTATGCCAGCGACACAGATGACCTGTGTCCAGACTCTTAACACCCACACTAGAGGCCAGACACGGCCATCTGCCTTCCCCTGCTGCAGACAAACCAGTGCCTCTCTGACCACATTGACACTGTAGCCAGCCTCTCGCACGCAGACTTCTCCCATCCAGCTGTCAAGGGCATGCATCGTCCTGGCCGGTGCTAGGTCCCAGGGCGATCCCAGACTGTAAGGAAGCCTGGGAAATGTACACGGCCTCTAGCTTTCCCACTTCCAGCATACAAGTAAGCAGTGGTTCCCAAACTCACCCGGCAGATCTGGAGCAGGGTCAGAAGATTCGCATTTCTAACAATTTCCCAGGTGGTGCTGGAGCAAAGGGTCCAAGGACCACAGTTTGAGAACTGCTGCACAAGGGAGACGAGTGACTGATTTGAAGTATCTGCCATAACTCTCTTGTGCAGCTTTTTGTTTTTCTTGGATTTCTCATTCTTTTTTTCCTTTTGAAAGGAACACATGTTTCTTTAGCACGGCACTTGGGCCTTCCTGCTTCTTTATCAGAGTTTGTTGAACAGCAACTATTTTGTTCTTGAAGTTGTTTTTTTGTTTTTTGTTTTAGTTGGAGTCTCACTCTGTTACCCAGGCTGGAGTGCAGTGGCACACTCACGGCCACCCCAGCATTGACCTGCTGGGCTCCAGCAATCCTTCTGTCTCAGCCTTCCGGGTAGCCGGAACTATAGGTGCACACTACCACATCCAGATAATTTTTTTATTTATTGTAGAAATGAGGTCTCACCAAGAACCCTTGGGCTCAGGCAATCCACTCACCTCAGCCTCCCAAAGCGCTGGGATTACAGGCTGAGTCACCGAGTCTGGCAAAGTTGTTCTTTAACTTCTCACTTTCCTTTCTGTTTTCTAAGTCTACTGCAAAGCTTGATCTTTCTTTCCCTTGTACCCCTGAGTTAGATCCACAGTTACCTGATTCTCATGCCTTTGTCTTTAGTAGATTCTTTTTCATTTTGCTGGAGCACATCCTTAAGTAGTTTTGTGTGTTTCTTTTAAGGTGTCAGAGATAAACATTTTTGCTACTTCCATATCTTTATTTTCCCTTAAGCTTCACAATAGTTTTGCTGGACACAGAATTCTGGTTTCAAAATTACCTCAAACGAAAATTTTGACAGACACCCAAAGAAAATAGACACCCCAATCCAATGGGAGGGGCAAGGCCACTGTATTACTTTCCTATTGTTGCTGTAATAAGTGACCACAAATTAGTGGCTTAAAGCAACACAGATTTATCATCTTATGGTTCTAGAGGGCAAAAGTCCAAGATGGGTCTAACTGGTCTAAAATGAGGATGTTGGCAGGGCTGTCTTCCTTCTGGAGGCTCTAGGAGAAAGTTGTTTTCTTGCCTTTTCTAGCTTGTGGAGGTTGCCCTCTTTCCTTGGCCCGTGATCCCTTCCAACTTCAAAGCCAGTCGTGGCATTTCTCTGATTTCTGCCTCCTTCGCATCTCTGTCTCTGGCCTTTCTGCCTCTCTCCCTTATAAGGGCTTGTGCGATCATATCGGATCCACCTGGATAATTTCCCCATCTCAAAATCCTTCATCCCACCATCAAAGTCTCTTTTGCCATCGAAGGTGACATATTCATGTTCCAGGGAATGGCACATGGACATCTTTGGGGACTGGGAGGTGGAGGCCGCATTATCCTGCCTACATGGTCACTAAACAGGACTTCCAAAAAGGAGATAGAAAAATATAGTTTTATAACCCTATGCATTCACATGGAGACTCTGAAAGGGTTGGGAAAGGGAGGAGATTTATAGTGTTCTTCATGTAATGGGGTTCTTCCTCCTGGGGTGTTCCAACCCTATACCTAAAGCAAAAAGAAAGAGTAAACTCAGTTTGTTCTTCTGTGTTAGGTTAAAATATATCCCAGTGGGGCCTCCAAATATTAGTCCAGGCCCGCTGGGGTTGGGTGAAATCTGGTGCCACGTGAAAGATGCAAAGAATTGCACAGAAGTTAGATTAGAAAATATAGTTTATTTAGAAAGTAAATTAGAGAGAGATAAAGAAGAGATTCACCTCCCCAAGGTAGGGAAGGGTGCCAAGGTTGGGAAACATGGCGACCGTGGTTCAAGGAGCCACATAATCAGACCACAGCTTAGTAAAGTGATGGCAGTTGGCTGCTCTAGGTTGACTGCTTTTAAACATTCCCCTTGATGGGGGCAGGTTGTTAAGGTAGTTGGGTGGTGGTCTGCTCCATGTCATCATGGAGGGGACAGGTTAGTGCAGGTAGTGATGTCAAGTAAAGGACAGCAGGCAGATGGGTGGGCTAGTCACATGATTGCTGCCATGGTAATAGGGTCTGTATGTGTCATGAAGGTCACAAAGGGCTGATCAGGCTAACCTTGGACTTATGGGTGGAGGCAAATGCTTGAAATAGAAAAGCTAATTAGTACAAAACAAGCTGGGGAGGGAGTTGTACAGCAATTATCAATAGCTACCTCTGAGAAACCAGTTTTGTACTTGGCTAGTGATTAAAGGGTAAGTTAAGTGAACTGCTAGAAAAGCATGAGATTAGGCAATGTTAGAATGGCTGCTCATTGGTTATATTAAATCCATGTTATGTCCTTTCATTCTGCAATCTGTGGGACACAGTGAGCTCACCTGGAAAATCAAAAGGTCAAAAATGAACTTCTCTGAGAGCAGAGCAAGAGGAGTTTCCCACACTGGCAGCCTCCACTCTCAGAGTCTAGGGAGGCAGAGAATGCCTGAGGGTGTTCCTGGACCAGCTGGGCCCATGCCAGAGAGAGCATGCAGGGTTGTCACAAGTCCTGTCCAGGAAAGCTCCTGCAGGGATGGACAAGGGTCTGGGATCTGAGGAAAGACTGAGAGACCAGCCAGGGAAAAGTTATGCTCACCCTCATAAAGGGAATTTCAGGAAGAGATCCCTCCAGGGAAGTCAGGGAGCAACTACAGAGAACTCACAAACATTGCTAGGAAAAGAGACATCTATAAACTCCTGCCCAAATCAAATCAAAACTAGATCTGTCCAGCCAGGTAAGACCCCTGGGTCTGCTCACTCTTCTCCACTCTCCATCCCTGAAAGGTAAGAAACTGCAATTAACAAGAAGTGGGAAAGGTAGAAGTGGATCACACCTCCCTCTCCCACCTGGGGTTGCCTCTGCAGACCTCAGTACCCCCCACCCCAAGAAAAAAAAGAAACAAAACCAAGACGAATGACTGGTTGATAACCACTTATCTCTGACTAAAAAAATGAAAAACTCTTAGGATTTGCCCTAAATTTCACTCAGAGACAGGTAACAAACCAAACACACAAAGGAACGAAAAACAAAAAACCCAGCCCTGCATAATGAATCAAGGAAGTAGTATGAGGCTTTTGTGATTATAGCCCATGAATCACTATCACACAATTTAGTGACATTGTAGGTATTGTTTATCTTCCAGCATCTGCTGTAGAGAAGCCTGATACCAGATTTCATTCTTGTTCCTTTGTAGTTATACACATAGAGTGTTTTTCTCTGTGAACTTTTAAAAGATCTTTCCTTTTTGATGTTCACATTTTCACAAACATATATCTGGGTCTGGGTCATCTGCTCATTCCTTCTGCCAGCACTGAGCAGGCCCATGAAAGAGTGTTGAAGGGTGTGAGAGGCACAGTCTCAACGAATAATATGATGAAGAACATGGCCCTGACTCCCTGTTTAAGAGCCCATAGGGGCATCAGGACCCCCCATATAGCTATGTGTCCACTGGTGCCCCACAACCCCGTCTCCCTCCCCTCAGGTAACCACTGTCCTAATTTTCTGTTTCTCATCCTTTGCTTTTTTTAAAAAAGTTTTAAGGTCACTGTTTGTACTTTGTTTTTTATTTTTATTTTTAAAAATTGTCTTTTGAGTCAGAATCTCACTCTGTCGCCCAGGCTGGAGTGCAGTGGCACGCTCAGGGCCACCGCAGCCTCGACCTGCTGGGCTCAGGCGATCCTTCCTGCCCAGCCTTCCAAGTAGCTGGAACCACAAGTGAGTGCCACAATGCCCGGCTCATTTTTTTTATTTGTTGTAGAGAAGAGAGTTTGCCAAGTTGCCCAGGTGGGTCTTGAACCCCTGGACTCAGGCAATCTTATCGCCTCTGTTTCCCAAAGTGCTGTAATTACAGGCGTGAGCCCCTGCGCTTAGCCTTATCCTTTGCTCTTTACAGTTTGACTACATGCATGTTTCTACACACTGCTTGGATCTGCATGTTTTTGAACATTATAAAAATGACCTCATGCTGTGTATATTCTTCTGTGAGTGACATATTCTGCCCTAAATCAGGTCAGATTCATCTATGTTGGTGCCTGCAGCTTGGCTTGTTCAATTTCACTGCATGCAGCATTCCATTGTATAAATATGTCACAATTTATTCATTCTCTTTTTGGTGAATTTGGGGGTATTTTTCCAGTGATTTTAAAAATTACATTCAATGTCACTGTGGATATTCTTGTACATGTCCTGGTGCTCAAGACAAAGATTGTTTTTTGGAGTAGAATTGCTGAACCTTTGAGTTTGTGCATCTTCAGTTTCTTTATTAAATAGTGTAAAATGTTTTTCCAAAGTGATTGTACCATTTTTAGCTCCCACATCTTGACTAACACTTTGTCTTCTCAGACTTTAATTGTTTGTCAATGGGTGGGATATGTTAAATGATATCCTATAATAGTTTGTGTTTACATTCTTTTATTTACCAACAAGATTGAGGTTTTGGGGGGGGTTTTGAGTCAGAGTCTCACTCTGTCACATGCGCGGGAATGCAGTGGCACGCTCACGGTCACCCCAGCGTCGACCTGCTGGACTCCGGCGATCCTTCCGCCTCAACCTTCCAAGTAGCCAGAACTACAGGCACATGCTACTATGCCTGGCTAATTTTTGATATATTGTAGAGACGAGTTCTCACCAAGTTACCCAGACTGGTCTCGAACCCCTGGGCCCAGGCAGTCCTCTCACCTCAGCCACCCAAAGTGCTGGGATTACAAGCTTAAGCCACTACACCCAGTGAGCTATTTTTTTTGGCATCAGTGTCTCACTGTCACCCAGGCTGAAGTGAAGTGGCACCATCACACCTCACTGCAGCCTTGACCTCCTGGGCTCAGGTGATCCTTCCATTTCAGCCTGCCAAGTAGCTGAGAATGCAGGCACGCACCACCAGGTCCACCCAAATTTTTTGATTTTTTTTTTTTGTGTGTGTGTGTGTGGAGACAAAGCCTCCCTACATTACCCAGGCTGGTCTCAAACTCCTGGGCTCAAGCAATCCTCTCCCCTCGGCCTGGCAAAGTGCTGGGATTAGAGGCATGAGCCACCATGCCAAGCCAGCATGAGCAGGGTTGAGCTTCTTGTCACATATCAATTGCCTATTTGTTCCTGTTTTGGGAAGTACTTTCTTTTGCATTTTTTCTATTAGATAGTTTGTTTTTATTTTATTACAAAATTTTAATATATTCTAGCTCTTTTGTCAATCATGTGTTGAAAATACCTTCTTGCTAATTTGTGGCTTGTCTTTTAAATTCCTTTCTGTGTTTGGGTGAGCAATATTTTTCTAATGTGCTAAATGTATCACCCCTTTCCTTTAGGACTTGTTTTAAGTAATCCCTTTCTACCTTGAGGCCATGAAGCTGTTCTATATTTTATTAGCCAAGTTTTGACTTCAACATTTAGGTCTGTAATCCATTTGAGATCGATTTTTGCATAAGGGATGAAGTAAAGATCTGACTTCAGAGTTTGCCCTTTGGATAATCAATTACCCCAACACCCTTTATTGAATAGCCCCTCAATCTTTCATGACCTTCTTCACCAGCTCTGTTGATGGCACAGTTCTGCACACGTGTGAATCTGTGGGGCGCCCCTCTGTCTGTTCCCTGGGCTTGGCCGCCTGTCTCTGAACCAACACAAGACTGTCATCTCTTCTGTGATGTGTTTTGAGATCCAGAGGGCAACCCCCACCCCTGAATCTTGTTCTTCAAAGAGTTCTTGACTGTTCTCGGTCTATTATTCTTCCACATGAATTTTAGAATAATCTCACTGAGTTTGGTGAAAAATCCTATTAGAGTTTTAAAATTAGAATTACATTAAATCTATGAATCATTTTGGGGAGAATTAACATCTTTATTATATTGGGTATTTCTATCCATGAACATGACATAACTCTAGGTTTTCTTGAATGAGACTCAGTAAATTTTACCATTTTCTCCACAAAAATCTTGCATATCTTTATTATTTCTGGGTAGCCAGGTATATTTTTGATTGCTTCTTTTGTAGCTATTGTAAAAGGTATTTTATTTTAAGTAATATTTTATAACTGATTTGTGGTGTATGAATATAGAATTTTTTAATTTAAAAAAAATCTAGTATCTTGCTGAACTTCTTTGTTAATACTAATAGTCTATCTAATCTTTTGGACTTTCTACATAACAATAACCTCATCTGCAAAGAAAATGACAGTTTAGTTTCTTCTTTTCTAATCTTTAAACTTCCATTTCCTATTCTTGTTTCTCTGGCTAGATCTCCTTGTACCACATTAAACTATATTGTGCAGGTAGGTATCCTTGGCTTTTTTTTCTTTCTGTGTTTTAACAGTAATTATTTTAAGCTTTACCATCAAGTAAGATGATAGCTGTAAGGTATTTTTTTAAACAGATCTTATAATTCCTATGTGCTACGTTTCCTTTGCTTTCTAGAAAAATCATAAGTGAATGTTAAATTTCATCAAATGCTTTTAATGCATCTATTGATATCACTATATTCTTTTACTCTGTTAATGTGCTGAATTATGTGAATAGAATTTCTTTGAGGCAGGAAAAATTAAGGACTTTTTAAAAATTAAAATATGTCTTGCAATCAAAATGCTTCTCCTTAAACAGCAGGCTTCAATAGCTGGTTGGATTGCTTTTCAGCCTAAAAGGCAAATATACCAAAGTACAATGATCGTGTAATCTGTACAAAAACTATAGGTACCTGGTGACAACAGTCCCCGTCGGAGAAAAGGCTACACAACTGTGAATCTGTGGGGCATCCTTCTGTTTCTATTCCCTGGGCTCAGCTTGCCTGTCTCTGAACCAACACAAAACTGCCACCTCTTCCGTGATGTGTTTTGAGATCCTTCCCTCTCAGAGAAAAGGCTGTAGTTCAAAATGTGTGAGTTACAGAGGACATTCAGACATCCCAATTTCATCTCATATGCTACTTGGAGGAAACTATCTCAAGCTCTTCATAAATTTTTGTCCAGTTAACCAGCTAATATTTAAATAATAAATGTTGACTTCTTTGTTCTTTTGGATTGATGACAATAAATACTTCTACTCCTTGGCAAAAAGTCCTGCTAGGTTCAAGAATCTGAAATCTCATCCTGACCTCAGCAGGTATGGAGAGTAAGGACTTCCAAAAGTCAAATTCTCCATAAAAGCTACAATAGCACTGACAAAAACCAAACAAAACAAAAATGCTCAAATCAAGTTTTTAAAACTGGAAGCTAACCAAAGTCTCATGACAACATGAAGGGTATTTATTAAAGAAAAATGTCTGAATCTCAGTAAGAACAGCAAGCTTTGTGGTGCTGAACTTTCCTTACTGACACTGTCCGTTCACAGCAACCTTGAAAACCAAAAGCTCCACAATCACAGTGAAATCCAACAGCCTAGAAGCTGCTGGAAACGGCATAATAGGTGCAGAGTTCCCAAAAGTCTCATTCCATAGATGTTTACTACCTGACCTGCCTGGCAGTACCCTGGACAGCCTTACCAGAAGGGCTTGTCTTTACACCCCTTGACTCATGTTCACTCAGTGTCAACAGCCTTTTCCCTGGGAGACATTTGTCGAAAGCATTCTGTAGCAATTGTTTAACAGCACAGCTGCCTGCAACCATGATGCCAGTGGGGACAATAAGAAGCCAGTCTAAGGATCTGCAAAACCACAAGAGAGTGGAATAATAGACATTTAAGACTCAGCAGGCCGAGCGCGGTGGCTCAGGCTATAATCCCAGCACTTTGGGAGGTGGAGGCAAGAGGATTGCCTGAGTCCAGGAGTTCAAGACCAGCCTGGGCAACTTGGCGAGACCTTGTCTCTACAACATATCACACACAAAAAATTAGCCTGGCATGGTGACGTGCATCTGTAGTTCCAGCTACTTGGAAGGCTGAGGCGGAAAGATTGCCTGAGCCCAGCAGGTCGAGGCTGCAGTGGCCGTGAGTGTGCCACTGCACTCCAGTCTGGGTGACAGAGTAAGACTTCCACTCAAAAAAAAAAAAAAAAACTCAGAATGAGGAGGGGAGAAAGGGGTGGAGAGACAGAAAGTCACCTATCAGGCATAATGTGCACAGGTGGGGATGGTGGGTACACTTAAAGCTCAGACTTCTTCACCACTGTACAATGCAACCATGTAGCCAAAAACTATTTGAATTCCCTAAAGCTATTTAATTTTTAAAATTTTAAAAAGCTAGTCAAAAATCTAAAAGGAAGCTGGGCTCGGTGGCTCAGCCTGTAATCCCGCGCCTTTGGGAGGCTGAGGTGAGTGGATTGCCTGAGCCCGCGGGTTCGAGACCCGCCTGGGCAGCGAGACCTCATCTCTACAATAAATCAAAAAATCAGCCGGGCATGGTAGCGCATGCCTGTAATTCCAGCTACTTGGAAGGCTGAGGCGGAAGGATCGCCGGAGCCCAGCAGGTCGAGGCTGCGGTGGCCGGGAGCGGCCACTGCACTCCAGTCTGGGCGACAGAGTGAGACTCCAACTCAAAAAAACAAAACAAGACAAAACAAAACAAACAAACAAACAAACAAAAAAACCTAAAAGGAAAAACTGAGGTGTCTGAAAGGGGGATTTGAAAAACTGTGACATAGTCCTAGGAATATAGAAAGCCTGGGGCATATGCGACATGTGGCATGCCCAGGAAAGACCCGAAGAGACCTAAGTTCTCACCTTTGACTGACTTTGAGGATCAGAGTAAGAAGAAAGAAAAGGCTGGGAGTTATCCATTGAACCCTCATACATTGTGGTATAAAATGATGCAGCCAGGGCAACCCTCTCAGGTCCCCTCCCATTGTGGGAATTTTTCTGTCTTTTCAATAAATCCTGCTTTAAAAAAATAATGCAGCCACTTTTCAAAACAGTTTGGCATTTTCTCACAAATGGTGAAATAGATTTATCACATGATCCAACATTTTTATTTCTAGGTATATACTCAAGAAAACTGAAAACCCATATCCATGCAAAAAACTTGTACATGATTGCTCACAGAAACTTCATTCATAATAGCCAAAAAGTAGAAATCAGATTCCATCAATTGACAAGTAGATAAACAAAATGTATTTCATCTATAAAATAGAATATGATTTAGCCATAATAAAAAATGAAGTACAGGTCATGCTACAACCTGGATGACCCTTGAAATCTTTATGCTATATGAAAGAAGTCAGACACATATTGTATAATTCCATTTACATGAAATGTCCAGAATTGACAAATGTGTAGAGACAGAAAGTAGATTTGTGGTTGCCAGGAACTAGGGTGAAAGGCAAAAGAAGAATGCTTGCCCTTGGGTGAGGGGTTTCTTTTAGGGGTCATGAAGCTATTTAGTAAGTGGTGTTAATTGTGTATCTTTATAAATACACCAAAAGCTATTGATTTACGCACATCAATGGGCAAAATTTATAGTACCAATTAAACCTCGATAAAAACGATTTGAAATATCTGTTTTTGCATTTCAACCCCTGTGTTTCCAAGGCTAGTCTATTCCAGGGCACATAATCTTTTGGTGAGTTCTGATATAATCCACACTTTCTTCTGGAGTTTTCTCCCCAAGGAAAGCAGAAAGAACTGCTGTGGCTTGGGTTGCTCAGAAATTCAGCCATCTTTTTTATGTTTTCCTTATTCAGGCATCTGGTACTTAATTTATGTAAAAAGTATTTTATTGAATCACTCTGTGATTTTGTTCATCTCTATTTCCTCTAGGATTTGTTCCTGTTGATGCCATTTTTTTCCTGAATGTGAGGTGCTATTTAGTTTTATTCTTATATTTATAAAAGAAGGACTTGGTTGAAAAATATAAATCACAGACCCAAAGTGCCTCCTCTTCCAGGTGGCTCTGTCTCCCCTGGGTGCCTGGACACTGGGTCAAAGCATGTGTATGGCAAACTTTATTTTGACTCAATGGTAAAAAGCAGGCAGGTCTGTCAATGCCCCTCCTTCCTACAGAGTAATAGTAGCTTTCCCTGTGCCAGAACTCACACTGCAAGATCCAATCCTTCCCTGATGGTTCAGCTTCCTAGTGTTTCTCTTCTTGTAATCTGGGCCAAACATGGCCCATGTGGACCCACACCTCTTCCCTTGACCCTGCCTGCACCTCCCCCAGGTGAAGAGAGAAGGAAGAGCTGCCATTTCTACTGAGCTGCTTGGGTTCCACTCTGCCCACCAGTACAATCCTGTACTGTCCATTTTCTTGAAATCCATGGAAATCTGAGTCCTGATAGTCATTCTCCATCCTACTCTCTTTTTGTTGTTAATTTTCTACTTATTTAGTGTTGTTTCAGTGGAGATTTGGGAGGCAGGAGAGATAAATGCATGTGTTCAATTGACCATTTTAAACCAGGACCCAATTGTGTTGTTAATGTCTGGTAAGTTGTCCAGGGCACTCAGCAGAGATAGAAGTATGAGTCTTCCTGCTTCATGCATCTCTTTCTCCTCAGACCTCTGTTTTGTACTTGTCCCTTGAGACTGTCAGCCCATGAGGGCAAGGACCAAGCTCTTTTTTCCCAGCACCAAGCACAGAATAGTTGCTATGCGAAATGCATGGATGGCTTTCTGAAAATAAATGTTTGTTGAATGCTTGAACAAGTGGATTAATATTAACATGACAGTCATATTTTAAGAATATGACTTTTTTATTTCTGTAAATATATTGGACAAAACCCTTCCTTATTCTTCCTCATTCAAAAAATCAAGTCAGGTAAGGAATATTTTCAGTCATAAAAAATTGGGTATTTTCTTATCTCATTCCCACAGTCCAATCCACACAAGCTTCCAGCCAACCCTGCTGAGAGATAATTGACACAGACCCTTCCAGAAGCTATGCTGTAGCCCAAGCATGAACATTGCCAGGGGGACTCCATCTGTGTCCAGTGTTGGAAGGTGTTTTCCAGGCCAAAAAAAAAAGTCTTTCAAATATCAAATGTTTTCTTACTAGACTCATAAAATATAGGCAATGACTCCAGGGAACAAGGATATAATGAGAAACTTTAAAAAACTGCACCAGAAAATTCTAGGGCTTAGGCCAACCCAACTTATGCATAATGAGTCTCTACAAAGCTCACATTATTGTGCAGATTTAGACATGTAGCAAAACAAATTGTGGTATCCAAATTTGCTGATTTTTATAACAAAACTTACCTTTGTCCCCCTCCTGACTGTTGCTGTATATCTTCTATAAGTTTGTTTGTTTGTTTTGTGTTTTTTGGTTTTTTGAGTCAAAGTCTCACTCTCTCACCCAGGCTGGAGTGCAGTGCCACACTCATGGCCACTGCAGCTTTGACCTGCTGGGCTCAGGCAATCCTTTCACCTCAGCCTTCCAAGTAGCTGGAACTACAAGCGTGCACCACCACATCCAGCTAATTTTTTTATTTATTGTAGCGATGAGGTCTTGCTAAGTTGCCCAGGCTGATCTCCAACCTGTGGGCTCAGGCAATCCTCTCACCTCCGCTGCCCAAAGTCCTGGGATTACAGGTATGAGCCACCGTGCCCAGCTTCTATAAGTTTTATATTCTAATTCTCTGGGGGATAAAGTGGACTCTAAGCTCAATTGTCAAAGAAGAGGTAGCTCCTCAGAGAGGAAGTCAGAGCTACCCTAGAGATCTAAAACCTCATCCTCCTGCAGGGCTCTACCTGCAGGGCTTGAATCAACCAGCTCCCACAGCAGCCAGCTCCTGCCTCAGCCACACCCAGCAGGACACACAAAAGAGGGCAGAGCACACGGGCTCAATACCAGTTTCTGCTGAGCTTTGGGCTTGACTTCCAGGCACCCAAAACCTAGTGTTATCATGAAAAAAATACTAGACAAACCCAGACTGGGGGACATTCTACAGCAGTGGTCCCCAACCTTTTTGGTATCAGGGACCAGGAGGTGGGGGGCGGGGATGGTTTGAGGATGATTCGAGCACATTACATGTATTGTGCACTTTATTTCTATTATTATTATGTTGTAACATATAATGAAATACATAGCATCACTGCCTTAGTTCCACCTCAGATCATCAAGCATTCAATTCTCATAAGAAGCGTGCCACCTAGATCCCTCAAGTATGCAGTTCACAATAGGGTTCACGCTCTTATGAGAATCTAATGCTGCTGCTGATCTGACAGAAGATAGAGCTCAGGCAGTAATGACAGTGATGGGGAGTGGCTGTAAATACAGATGAAGCTTTGCTTGCTCACCCGCCACTCAGCTCCTGCTGGATAGCCCAGTTCCTAACAGGTCATGCACCTGCTGGGGACCCATGTTCTACAGAATACCTGGCCAGTTCCTCAGGATGGTCAGGGTCAAAAGAAAAAAAAGTGTATAAAATAGTTTGTCAGTTCCTCAAAAAGTTAAACAGAATTACCATATGATCCAGCAATTCAATTCCTAGGTATATACACCCAAAAGAACAGAGACTCAAGACATTATTTCTCTTCTTTTCTTTTTTTTTCTTTTTCTTTTTTGAGTTGGAGTGTCACTCTGCTGCCCAGGCTGGACTGCAGTGGCACACTGATGGCCACTGCAGTCTGGACCTACTGGGCTCAGGCAATTCTTCCACTTCAGCCTTCCAAGTAGCTAGAACTACAGGCATGTGCCACCATGCCTGACTAATTTTTTGATTTACTATAGAAATGAGGTCTTACCAAGTTGCCCAGGCTGGTCTCAAGCAATCCCCTTGCCGCTGCCTCCCAAAGTGCCACTGTGCCCAGCCGCAATAAACCTAAAAATTTTCCAGGTGTGGTGGTATGGGCCTGTAGTTCCAGCTATCAGGAGGCTGAGGTAGGAGGATCTCCTGCGGCCAGGAGATTGAGGTTACCATGAGCCATGATCATGCCACTGTACTCCAGCCTGGGTGACACAGTAAGACCCTAATTCAAAAAAAAAATAAGCTTTATTTATACATTTTCCTAGGGAGATTCCACCCATTCTCACAGTACTGTTTATAACTTTTTTTTTTTCTGAGTTGGAGTCTCAATCCGTTGCCCAGGTTGGAGTGCAGTGGCACACTCATGGCCACACCAGCATCGACCTTCCGAGCTCCAGAGATCCTTCCGCCTCAGCCTTCCAAGTAGCCGGAACTACAGACCCAAGCTACCATGCCCAGCTAACTTTTTATTTATTGTATAGTTGAGGTCTCACCAAGTATCCCGGACTGGTCTTGAAACCGTAGGCTCAGGCAATCCACTCGCCTTGACCTCCCAAAGTGCTGGGATTACAGGTTGAGCCACCAAGCCCAGCCATTATTTCTTGAGTGCCATCATCTACTGCACGTACAATCTTCATTTCATGGAACAAAGTTGTATGTTAAATTTTGACTGTGCAAAGGAGTGCTTTTGGGAAGGTGACATGTGTTCCCTGCCAGGAACCACCCCAGAGTCGAGAGTCAGGCTGCTGAGAAGATTTGCTTCTCATATAAGAGTAATAGGGGAGCAAAGGTAGATACGTGCATGGTGGGTGGAAGCCCACAGATGCTTTCCAGTCACCTCCGGTGTGTCGCTAGAATCCAGGAACCCTCTCAGAAGCCTGGTCCTCTTCCACCTGCCAGCTGGGTGTCACCCTGCACACCTGGCTGTGGCCCATTAGGCTTCTAAGGGTCCAGCTGAGCTTGTCCATCTCTTCCGTGTGTAGCACGTAACAGAGTTTGGCATAAAATAAAACTTAACTGAATGAATACTACTGGCTATGTTTGGGCAGAGTGCTGAAATGTAACAAAACAGTAGAAAACAGAAATGCAAATGCCTAAAAGAAGAAGAAAAATGAAGCCATTATTTCTTGAATGCCACATGCCATAGTCACAATGCCTCAGTATTTGAGTATATGCTTGAAGTACACACATCCCCCAGGGTAGATAAATTACTGTAGATGAGAAAACACACCCAGGAAAGTTGAGTCATTTTCCAAAAGTTGTACAGCTGGCAAATGCCAAAGAAAAGATTTGTACCCAGTTATACCTTACTCTAAAACAGAGGTCCTGGCCGGGCTCGGTGGCTTAGTCTGTAGTCCCAGCACTTTGGGAGGCTGAGGTGAGTGAATTGCCTGAGCCCGCGGGTTCAAGACCAGTTCAGGAAACTTGGTGAGACCTCGTCTCTACAATAAATAAAAAAATTAGCAGGGCGTGATAGTGCACATCTGTAGTTCTGGCTACTTGGAAGGCTGAGGTGGAAGGATCGCTGGAGCCCAGCAGGTTGAGGCTGCGGTGGCCATGAGCATGCCTTGCACTCCAGCCTTGGCAACAGAGTGAGACTTCAACTCAAAAAATAAAAAAAGTGAAACAGGGGTCCCCAATGGGCCATGGACCAATACTAGTATGTGACTTGTTAGGAACTAGGCCATACAGTAGGAAGTGAATGGCGGGCAAACAAAGCTTCATCTGTATTTATAGTCACTCCCCATGGCTCATGTTACTGCCTGAGCTCTGCCTCCTATCAGGTCAGCACTGAAAAGCCTGCTTCCATTTCCAACATCCTATCTTTGTGGAGCAGATTTTTCTGTAGTAACAGCAACCAAAGCAAGATTACAGAGTAGATTGGACATAGCAACACACGTCTTCCATGGGGGTGTCACTGTCTTCCATCACCCACAGATGGAACCATCTAGCTGCAGGGAAACAAGTTCAGGGTTCCCATGGATTCTGCACTATGGTGAGATATATAGGCATTTCATTATATATTGCAATGTAATAACAATAGAAATAAAATGCACAATAAATGTAATGCGCTTGAATCACCCCTAAACCATCCCCACCCATTCCCCAGTCAGTGGAAAAACTGTCTACCAGGAGACTGATCTCTGATGCCAAAAAGGTTGGGGACCATGTCTCTAAAACATAGGCTCCTTCCACTAAATCAACCACTGTGACAGCTGTAAGGAAATACTTGTCTGGTGAACAGACGCTAGTTTCCCCTTTGGAAAATCACATTCTCTTTGAGGCATCCCTCTTGAAATGCATATTTACTGAGCACCTTCCTTGGAAAAAGTCTGGGGCTGCAGGTGCCAGAGTTGGGAAGCAGGAGGAGGCATGACCTCTGCACACCACAACTTCCATCTAGTGCATCTCTGGGTGGGAGCAGCCTGACTTAATCAACAAGTCTTAGAGTTTAACAGACAACTGAGGATCCAGTTAAATTAGCATAAAAGCAAATTAGCAATTACCAAGCAGTCAAGACACAGCAGAGGCCCAAGAATTTCAACAACTATCAAGACATCATTTTGAAATATTTAATTCCACTTACATCATTCCAACTGGGAGATCAGATTGCTTCTACTTGGTTAGAGGTGTTCTTTGGGGGAAACCATTAAAAGTGCCAAATGGTATTTTTTTCCACATGATGAACAAATACACCGACAGCTGCATAGACATGGTGGAGCATATTCATGTGCAAATGGATTTTGTAATATTTGCTTAGTTACCTAGAAGAAGCAATATTGGTTCTTACTGTGTGACTTGGAAGTTCTACAGTGTGCATTTGAGATTTACATAGAATAGCAAAGTATTTTTATCTGGCTATACAAAACAATATAAACTTTGATTAAATATATAAGATTAAAATCTCTCACATCTAAACTTCTCAGAGATTTAGTGACATTTACTGTCTGTAATACTTAATGTCTTAAGCATCTCAAAATCTTCTCAATGCGAACTCAAACTTCTAAAGAGCAGAGGCAAAGCTCAGAGCCAGCTCAGCATTGGCCAGATCCAGTTTGTGCCTTCAGGAGCTAGTCTAGTCCTATTCAGATTGGGGTCACAGTCCTGATCCAAACTTAATCTTGAACTATGCTGTTTTTTTAAAATGATGTTTTAAGATAAAATACATTGTGTTTCTGGTTTGTTTGGTTTTTCTTTTGTTTTTAAATTTTTACTTTTAAATATACACACAAATATATATACATATGTCTATATATATGTTTGTGTGTATATATATATACATATATACACGCTATTTATAGATAAAATATATAAATATATAGATTTTCTGAATAGTCTATATATATGTTTTTGTGTATGTATGTTTATATCTGAATAGTCTATACATACACACACAAACATATATATATAGACTATTCAGATATAAACATATATGCACACAAACATATATATATATATATATATAGAGAGAGAGAGAGAGAGAGAGAGACACTATTCAGATATAAGCATATATATATATGGCTTCACACTCTTGTTCTGTCATCATCTTCTCTGAACTAGGTGTCCAGGATGCTGTGCTTGGGGTGGTAGAAAGAGTGCGGTCTTGACAAGTAGGAGACCTAAGTTCAATTCACTATCCCACCACTCACGAGTTAGATGTCACTGAACATATATCTGAACACCAATTGCCCCCTTGTTAATTGGGGATGATAATACCTATGCTATACGCCTGTTAGGAGCACCAGGCAGCATAGTATATACCAAGGGTCTCCAACCTCTAGACTGCAAATGGCAACTGGTTCATAGCCTATTAGGAACTGGACCACACAGCAGGAGGTAAGCAGCAGGTGAGCAAGAGAAGCTTCATCTGTATATACAGCCACTCTCCATCACTCGCATTACTGCCTGAGCTCTGCCTCCTGTCAGAGCAACAGCAGCATTAGAATAGGCGCACAAATCCTATTGTGAACTGCACATGTTAGGGATCAAGGTTGTGTGATCCTTATAAGAATCTAATACCTGCTGATAAGAGGCGGAACTGAGCTGGTGATACTATATATTTCACTATATATCAAATATAATAAGAATAAAAATAAGTATAATAAATGGGATGCACTTGAATCATCCTGAAACCACCCCTCCACCCCTCCTCCCCCATCTGTGGAAAAATTGTCTTCTATGAAACCGGTCCCTGATGCCAAAAATGTTGGGGACTGCTGGTGTACACTAAAGTGCTTTGCAATTGTAAAGTGCTAAGGAGATGTGAATTACTAGTATTAATGAGCTGATACTATACACTTTAGTGTACATTATTGATACATTATTGATGTACATTATTGATAACGGTTCCATATTTGTTTTTTGAGGATGATTGCTGGGGGGGAATGGTGCAGTGTGGTAGGTGAGAACAGAGGCATGGAGAAAGACAAAACTGAGCAGATTCTGGATCCAACACTGACTTAGAAGTACCTTGTGACCTTGGATGAAATTTTCAAGTTCCTATTTCTTCTTCTGTGAATGGACAGAGGAGAACCTCACAGGATAGTTATAAAAATTAAATAAGACAATTAAACAAGATAAATTAAATAAGATAATCTCTATAAACTGGGTAAAATATATATTGTCCACTACTATTTTTACTATAACATTTAAAAGCTGAAGTGGTGGGCTATAAACCAAAAACTGACGTTTGCCATAGTGGAATGGGTAGAGGAGGCATTCAGTGAGAAGAGGCCAGGTGTTTCACCAAGTGGGATTTCAGCATCCCCTTTATGGAGTCACCTGAAATGTCTGCTAAGACTGCACATCCCCAGGAACATTGAATGGAAGGCTACTGAAGCCCAACAGCAGCAGAGGCCATTGCAACCTCACTCCCTCAGTCCCTCCACCTTTCCTCCCCCACTTCACAGATCCCATGTGACTCCCAAACTCACCATCACTCCCTGTTGCATGTTCCTGCTGCCTTAAAGTGAGAATGTGGGGCCTCTTTTTAAATGACTCACTTTATACACTGCTGTGAGAAGGTCATCCCTTGGCTTAGCTTAGATTCACTCCAGCTCCAGATCTCCTACTTTTGCCCTCACCTTTGTTTTAGTAAGAGATCTTCATTTACATATATTAAAATGTTCACTTCAGTCTTTTTTCTGGAATGTTCTAAGTCAAGCTCATCCTCTAGTAGGTCCCTCTGTAAGGACTGATGGGTGCAGCATTCACTAAGTTCTTGTATGTTGAAAGCTGTTCCTCTGTAGCCTTGATGTTGAAGGACAGGTTGGCTGGATATAAAATTCTTGGCTTACATTATTTTAAGTTGCATTTTTAAAGTTCTGCTTCATTATTACTTGCTATGTATGCTGTTTTTGAAAAGTCTAATACCAGTTTAATTATCTTGCCCTTGTAAGGCTTTTTTTTTTCTTTTTTCTTTTGCTTGGAGGTATTAATGATAATTTATTTATTTTTGAAATTTTATAAGTATGTCTTGGAGTTGATTATTCTGGGTTAATTTTTGCAGGCAAACCAGTGGGCCCTTTCAATTTGTAGATTCAGTGTTTTTTCCTGGAAATTTTTCTTGGATTATAATCTTAAATACTAACTCTGTTCCATTGTTTTGTTTCTTTCTTCATCAGAGACTATAATAATACAAATATGATTTCTTCTTTGTCTGTCTTCCATTTCTACTATTTTCTCTCTAATTCTTTTTATTTTTTCATTATCTCGTTTTCATTCTCTTGATCGTTTTCCTGCCTTTCCTCAATATCCCTTATTAAATTTGCATTTGAATATAAACTCCCTTGCAAATCTTATCATTTATTTTTTATTCTGAGATATTTTTGTCTTTTTCTTCTGTTTTTTCTGAACTCAATCAACTCTTTCTTCATTTCTTCCTTTTTTATTTATCTTATTTATTGAACTTCTAACTAAAGGTAATTTTTGATATCTTCAAATACATATTTGAGTCTAATTCTGTTGAAGTATTGTCTTACCATTTTTCTGGGAGAAACTTCCCTCAGTTTATATATATTAAATATGCTCTTCTGGTTTGGGGCATAACTAATTCTTTATGGATCTATTAATCTTTTTTTCTTGTTCATTTTTGTGGTATTGGTGCATTTTACCAGATTCTTTGTTCAACGACACTCTATATTATCAGTAAAATCCAGATACTTGAGAGGACTATATGTCTGTGTGTGCATTTTGGTGGTTAGGGAAGTGCTCGAGTACCCTCCTATTTTGGTTCTCTTTTGTCTTGCAGGATCCTAAACCTTCCTGTTTTGCTTCTTCTCCCCTTCCTTACCCAATTTCGAAAGGATATTCTTTCTTCCTATTTGGCTTTTTCTCCCCAGAAGCTGTGCATCTTGAAAACCATTCCTTTGAATTGACTGTAATTGTAAGTCCCTTCTTTGAAGTCCATGTTGTAATTTACCCTGATACATTCTTAGTATTTTCAGGTTCAGGGTGGACATTGTCTCTTCTGGTGGTGGTTTTAGATCAACCTTAGGATTTTTCTCTAGCTCTTGTCTTCTCTGTTCCTTTAGTTTTTCCCGGTCTGCTTTTGCTTCCTACAAATCCTGCAGTGGGTTGAAGGTCAGTCAGGAGCATAAGAAATTGTGTTCTTGGATTTAGCGATTTTTTTCTTCTCTTTTATACTTTGAAATCTGGGCATTTTCTGTCTTCAAGTTTTTCTGAAGGTTAACACATGTACAGATTTTTCCAGAACATTGAACATGAAGAAAATATCCTAATTCCTTTTGTGAAGCATTGATACCTGAGTCTGATAAAAACAGTCCAAATATACAAAAACTGCAGACTAATACCACTCATGAATATTGATGCAAAACGATAGTAAAATAAATGTTAGCCAGCAGAATCCAATACCACATTCAGGTAATATTTAAGAAATGAACAATTGGACTTCATTCTAATAACGTAATACTGATAAAATGTGAGTCTACACATGTGGGCTACAGGACTCAAACCTTAAGGGATTTACTTCAAAACATCTTGAAAATAGAACATGTTTTCTGATTCAATGGATAAATATGAATTGTACCTAAAATCCAAGCCTGACACGATGCAAAGCTTTTAGAAGACGGAGATGTGTATTACAATTTAATTAGTGGGGTAGGATAAAAACAATCTTAGAGTTGAAATCCCACTGAAGGAAAGGCTTCGACCTCTGCTGAACAGCTGCACACACTGTTGTCCCCACTAGTAAGCCCCACTACTTTCTCTGAATCTTATTTAGGTAGAGAAAGAGATGTTGCTATTGCAACTACAGTGGTGACGATCACTTCCCCCACAAACACAGGGTTCAACCATCCTAGAGTGCACACTCAACAGCTGCTCTCCCGAGGGACTGATTTCCTGCAATCTGTACTGAACAGTTTGGGGACTGAGCTACGCTGCTGGGCTAGTTGGTCCACCCACAATCCCTCCCTATCACTCTTTCTCATCTTAACTTATCCTGGCTTTAAAAGAAAAATAGGACATGAGGAGGCAGCAGAATGGGGGTAGAGACTTAGAGTCTAGGCCCAGGTTGACCACAGAGTAGGAGTGAGACTTTGGAGAAGTCATGTAATGCCCTTCTACCCTGCTACCTCCTCGGTAGAAAAGATCTTCATCCTGCACAGGGTTGCCCTAAGGAGGAAAGGATGTAGCCTTTAGAAGGGAGGGAAGAGCCACACCAAGAAATATGCAGCTGCGTGGTCTCGGCTGAGCAGAGAAATCATCAATGGAGTCTCCAGGGTAAACTTTTGTCCACGATGTCTGTTGATGATTACAGTTTTTCCCCACCTTTATTTTAGATTCAGGAAGTACACATACATGTTCGTTACGTGGACATATTGTGATTTAAATTTGATAGAATAGACATCCTATTTCTTCCTCCAAAACCTAAATTCACAATTTATCAATAACTGCTTTACCCAGGAAACTCTCACTGCTTTCATTCAATCACAAAAACTGAACGTTTCATTTCACTCATCCTTTTCAAACACAGAGGATTCCTGTGAACAACTACAAGAAGAAACCCTGTGACAGAGACATTTCTCCTGTGACTTATTCTGTGGAATACCTGTCTATCTCCTCCTCAGATTCCAGAACAATCTACCCACTGAGAACAAAGCCAACTGGCACACTCCTCCCCACGCAGAGAATACACAGGCTTGTTCCCAAAGCTCCAACACCCACCACTCTCCAACAAACAAAGCCTGACATTTGCACAGGCACTTTTTTTAAAGTCGGAATATCCTGAGTAAAGATGGAAGAAATTTGAATTTAAAATATACAAATCCCTGATATTTTAGACTAGATCTCTGTCTCGAACCATAAGTGCACATTCAGTTCCACAGACATAAACGTTTACCAGTAAAAGTCCCTGTCAAAAGACAAACCCATCCATATCCTGCTAGTTGACTCAATTACAACAAAACCCCTTGAATAATTCATTCATTCGTTCATAAAAGATGTTTATCAACTTCTTGTTATGGGCACTGAGCTATGTGCCAATGGCTCTGTGCAGAACACACTGATAAGCAGGCGACTGCCCACAGTGGTCTGACAGTCCAGTCTGAAAGACTTCGACATTAATCAAAAAATCAGTGAAACAAAAAGCTGGTTCTCTGAAAGGATAAACAAGATTGATGGACCCCTAGCTAGACTGACCAACAAAAAATAGACATTTATCAAATACAGAATCACACAAATAGGCTACTGCAAACTGTGATGAAATTAGCAAAGGAAGGGAACAGGACTGGGTCTATTCTGGGGTGAGGATGGCAAGGAAAGCTTCATAAGCCCTAACTCTAGGCCTTCCTTGTAATAAGTACACAGTATATATTGAATGGATGGACGTTTGATCTGAGCCCTGAAAGCTGAATGGAAGTTAACCACACAGAGGTGATCCAGGAAGAGGCTGCTGCTTGTGCAAATGTCCTGAGGCAGTAAAGAGTATGGCCATTTTGAGCTAAAAAATAAAGGTCAGCGTGACTGGTAGGAAAAAAGCAAGGGGCAGACAGTGGAGGAGATGTGGAAAGGAAATCTCCAGGGGCCACCCAACTCTTCTATCCTTCCCAGAACCAAGAATGGACTGGGAATCTTTTCAGTTCACCTCATTTTAATCACTTCTACTAACACACACAACTCTGGAGGTACTGGTGCTACATACCAACAGAGATCAGCAGGCTTGGACCCACCCTCAAGGGCTCTGCCTTCTTGTGAAACCTACTTTCTTCAAAATGCACAGCAAGTAGAAAACATGCACATCTGCAAAGACTGGGCATCATGCTTGCACAGAATAAAATAATTGTAGGAAAAATACTGCTCAATAGAGCACCACTTATACGTGATGGCATTATTACTCTACACCATTACTTAAGTGGTAAAATCTTTGACAAAATAATATAGTCCTGCAACACCTCAGCCCTGATGAATTTCCATGCTGACTAACCAAACCCCTAAAAAGAAACAGTTAAAATTCCAGGGAAAGAATCTCATTAGGGCTGAAACAAGGTCCAAATATTATAGGCCAGGCACCTCCATTACCCAGAAATACAGGGAGGAGTGACACCTGTTTCCCCTGCTGCAGAGGGGGCAGGCAATCCCAGATAAAGCAAGTGGCATGAAGGGTTCTAGATAATGTTTTCAAACCTCTCTTTCCACAAATGAGAAGACTGACGCCCAGAGATGGCTGCGTGTCCTCACAAGCTCTCTCAGAAGAGTTAGTGGGAAGCAAAATTTAGAATGTACTCTTTAGACTCTCAGTCCAGTGCTCTGTCTACACCAGCTCCTGGTATGTAGAGTTCATATGTATACAAACAACATGCATCAGGTTAGAGAATGAGATGTCCAATCTGACATCTCTCACTTTTAAACTTATGACATTACTACATGCACGAAGATACAGAAAGAAAGGAGCTGTGGAGGGATCAGGAAAAGGTCATTTCCCTTCTTTTGGTGATGGTGTTGTCAGTTGCAGGAAGAAAACCGTGTTGTCTTACCTGATAAAACTTTCCAAAGAGTCTGGACACAGTAGCTCATGCCTGTAATCCCAGCACTTTGGAAGGCAGAGGCAAGAAGATTGCCTGAGCCTAGGGGTTCAAGACCAGCCTGGGCAATTTGGCGAGACGTCATCTCTACAGTAAATCAAAAATTAGCTGGGCGTGGTGGCGTGTGCCTGTGGTTCCAGCTATTTGGAAGACTGAGGTGGAATGATGGCCTGAGCCCAGAAGGTTGAGGCTGCAGTTGCCATGATCTTGCAACTATAGTCCAGCCTGGGCAAAAGAGTGAGACTCCGACTCCAAAAAAACAAAACAAAACAAGTCTTTCCAAAGTAAGATGGGTCCAGGGATGGTTAACGCAGTGACTCAATGACATTCAAAGACCCGGACTCTTCCCCTCACCCCACCCCGTGGGGGGGACACACTCAGCAAGTTGGCCTGTCTTTAGACTAGCTCTTCCCAGGGCTTCGGCTGTCAGTCAACACCTCCGAACCTAACAATGGCTAGAAGAGGCTCTGATTAACCAGAGTTGTTTCTGATACCAAACCTAAACCAATTACAGAAAGAATGATGCTTCAGGAACGAGATCGACCTTCCCTGAATCCTCTGGGGGCTGAGCAGACATCTAAACAAAATCAGTCAAAATGGAGGGGAGACATTTTGAATAAGGACCCATCTGACCGCCAAGGCTGGAAAGCACCTCATTCACTCCTCTCTGCCATCTCATTTTCAGTCACTCTAAGCGAGGAGCTGGAATGCCAACAGTACAGTCATTACAAAGGAATTCTGCTGCACCAAGACAATAGGTATGTCTTGTGGAGTTGTATTATAATGGATTTAAATTCCAATTCGTTTTGTTTAGTAGAAAAGTCATATTCAAAACTCACATTTTATTTCCCTCCAGGGGCTTCTGCTGTTCAGATTCATACTGCCAATAAGCACTCCTGCAAGCCTGTCGGATGATATAAATGAAAATGAGAAGAAGAAAGATTTCTGTGCTATTTGTCCTTAATATCCTGGGGCAGGACTTGGATTTGCTTATTTGGAGCAATACTGTGGCTTACAAAGCCTTATAAAAGCTCCTAGTGCTATAAAAACATCTAATAAGTGCAGGTCTTAAAAACAAAATCCATACAGGATCTGAGTTCTTTGTTATTCCGTAACTGGGGGCGGGGAGGGGGGGGACTACAAAGAAAAAAATGAATGTGATATCTCTAAATTTAAAGCATCAGATGATTTTAGTATCCATGCTATAGCCTAAGATTCTGTTTCACAGACTTTGCAAATACAGTGACAACTGCTCACTTTATAAGAGTATTTTATGTTTGTGTGAAACTACACATCACCCAAGGACGCTTTGACCTCTCCTCCTACTTAAAGAGTGTTGCCTTCTTTTTTCTTTTTTCTTTTTTTTTTT
>NW_007252748.1:707962-776645 GCF_000164805.1 Carlito syrichta
TTTTTTTTTTTTGAGTTGGAGTCTCACTCAGTCACCCAGACTGGAGTGCAGTGGCCGCTCCCGGCCACCGCAGCCTCGACCTGCTGGGCTCCGGCCACCCTTCCACCTCAGCCTTCCGAGTATTCTAATCCACTGATGACAGCCCTTCACCGCTTCACGGTGACGTTCACAAGTGCGTAGGTGGGATCCCACGCACAGCTCGCCCCTCAGCCTCCCCTCCGCCTCCTCCCCACCCACACACCTTGTCAGCAAGAGTCAGATGAGGGTTCTCTGAACATGGTATGTCTTCTCACACCTCCATTCCTTTGCATAAACACCCACCCCACCACCACTCCCTTCTTTGCCTGGATAATTGCGACCCGTCTTTGAACCTCTTTCAAGTCCTGTCCTATCCACCGGAAGTACATCCCTGCAGCACGGCCCCGCCCCCTGCCACTGCCAGCGACCCCATGCGGGAGCCCTCGGCGATGCCTCCATGCCTCAAATGCAGAACCCTCAAGGCACCTACTGCTGTGCTGAGTCGTCATTGCCCTTGGACGTTGCCCAGAGCCTCAGCCTTAGAGCTGCTGCTCTGACCTTCCTTGGCCACTCCTCTCTCCATGGACATAGCCCAAGGAGTCGTACCTACTTGGAGTCACGCCCCTGCCCATTCTGGGCAATGCTCCAGGGGTCCAGCATCCCAGAATTCCCGCCTGAATGGCCCCAAGTCTTCTTCCCAGGCCAACCCTGGGGGGGGGGGGGAACATGTCGGCAGGCACACCCATACGCCCAAGGAGGAGCCAAGGGGTGGCTGCTTGTGAGGCTGTGGGTGCACGAGCCGTCTCACCCACGGGCATGGGGTGAGAAGAGGGGAGAGAAGCAGAGGGGGCAGATTGTGGACCAGGAAAGTCTGAGGCCAGCAATTACTGTGTGGCACCTTTCTACATGAAACCCCAAAGAGTCCAAGAATTCTTAACTCAAATCTGCCTTCCAGAGTATGTCAAGGTAGGAGAATAGGACATGATTCACTGAACAATGTGTGTGTCTGGTGGATAATGTTGAGTTTTGAGGCATATGGATTGTAGGCCTCCATGTGTTCTCTTGCCCAGCCTCGGGATGCTCGGTGAACTTCAGTTCCTGCGGGTGTTGTTAGTGTGTCACCCTCCAGACTTTGAGGGATTGGCTGAAGTCACAATCATCTTGTGGGGACCTTCAGAGGAGATAGATAACTTTGCCCAGGGCATACCAATATTCCTTAGGAGGCCTTCCTTTTTGTGAGAACTTTCTACAGTGTTGACAAAGTACTACATAAAACAAAGTGTGAGTTCCAACCAGGCTGGTGTTTAATATAAATCGTGTCTTTTTGAAAATTACATCCTGATGATACCAATATTTCATTTCTTGAGGTTACAAGATGAAATTCATTCTGAGATAATAAAGTCTTAGGGACACTTCCTTGCAGTGCGAAGTGACATGATACAATCAGCTGTCTTTGTTGATATTGGCATTCTGAGCTGTACCCAGTTGGAGACCTGCCTGCTGGTTACAGTGTCAGTTTCAAACCCTCTAGTCCAGTGGATTCAATGTCTGGCTGTAGCAGGACCCTGCTAACCAATCTGGGGCAGGCACAGGGATCTGTGTTGGTTAAGATTATGTATCTCGGGTTTGGGGTTTTTGTTTGTTTGTTTTAGTTTCCCAAATGATTTTGGGACGATGGAGATCAACGTGTGGGACCATTGCCCCAAATCACAAACAGGCCCAGATTTCAATTCAGCAGACCCTTAGCACATGCCAAGCGTTGCTACTTGATTTTACATGGGATTCTATCTTCAGACTTTGCAGATGAAAAACTGAGATAGGAGGCAGTTGGGTGGTTCGATCAAGTTCACAGAGCAAGTTAGTGGTAAATCTAGGGCTTAATTAAAGACTTCTGGCTCGGAGCCCAGCAGCCTTCCACAGGAACTTGACAAATGGCATGCTCGAGGAATTACCTTAGCTCTCAGAGTGTTAGCAAAAAGGCTTGTGGCTTAGCTTCCTCTTCAAAGTCGTCAGTTTGTCAGGATAATTCCAAGTAGCTGTGCATTTTCCACATTTAAGAAAAAGTCTGGCAATAGCACTTAGAAATTCAGGTGGCTCCTTCGATGATGGAATCAGGGCTGGCAAAGAGAAAATGTGACATTTCTAAAGATGTTGGGTGTTGAAGCGATAATAGGCCATTATTGAAGGTAAAAAAGCTCTCATTCCATTAACAACACTGTTTAATGCAAGAGCATAAAAAAGCTTTTAAAGCTTCAAGAACAAACATACGAATTGTCTCTCTTGGAAAAAAAAAAATTAAGTCCTCAAACAAATACTCAGCCCTTAGAATGTCCCCAAGCGATGTTTTTTGTCATTAATTCTGCAAACATAAGTGCATCAGCTTGTTTTCCATAGCTCCTTCAGGAAAACTGGTACACGAACACCGTCTGCCCAAAGATAACTTTAGGAATGCAATCTGCTTTTAGGGATTGCTATCATCCACCCCGCAAATGGCCTCTTCTTTCTGGCGGAAAGAACTCAGGAGTCGTCCAACCTCCTTCTGGTCTCCCCATCTCCTGCTGTCCCTTCCCGACCATGACCTCCAGGGAAGGAAGTCTCATTTCACTGCAACAAGCACAGAAAGCTACTCTTTCCATTTTGATTTCAAATTAACTTTTTTTCTTGAACCTTTTTCCTTACTAGGCACCCTGATCTCCTGGGCACCCTCATATTTCTGTGGAGCACAGAAAAGGGTCACCATTATTAAATTCCATCTCTAATCCTAAAGATATTACTGGATCTCTCAGCTGTTTCCTCCCAAAAGTACCTAGTGTCATGCCTGCTTTGGGTGTCCTTCCTGAAAGTCTTTGTGTGGATACACATATCTGGGTAGATATGCACTTTGTGTACACAAGTGTTTACAAACTATATAACTAGCCTCACACTATGCTTCTAATTTTTTACATATATATTTGAAGGGTATTGGTTTGTATGTATTATTTAACACCACAACATTTCTGAATTACTAATATGTATATAGACTGCTTATTCGTTCTTTTGGGTTTTTCAGCTGAACAATTATAACATCTGATGATACTGATAATTTTGCCTCCTCCTTTCTAACTTATGTGCCTCATTTCTCTTTTTCTTCTAATTGTCATTAGCTATTTAACAATGTTCAATACTATTGTGATAGATAGAACATTCATTAAAAACTAACTATATCTTAGGCCACAAAGAAAACCTTAGCAAATTTCTAAGAATGAAAATTGTACACACACACACAAAATCCTTTGACTATATACAATAAAAGTAATAAAATTTTAAAATTCTTTCTACCTGGAATTAAAATACATTTATGAAACCATTCTTAGAACAAATAGGAACTGCAGAATAAATTTATACATTTTTGTGAAAATAATGACATGATTATATAAAAATCAAAAGGATACTGGGAAAACAGTTTCCAGAAGAAAATGTACCATATGACATTCCTTTTTTAAATTTTAGATTCAGGGGTACATATGCATGTTCATTACATGGGCATATTGTGTAGTGGTGAGGATCAGATCTCAGGTGGCCCATTCTCTAGATAGAGAACATTGTACCTCATAGGTCATTTCTGACCCCCTAACTCCCTCCTCACTTTCTCCCTTTGTAGGTGTCCCCAGTGCCCATTATTTTCACTGTTGTGACCATTTAGCTCCCATATGTGAGAGAGAACATGTGGTGTTTTGTTTTCTGTTTCTGAGTCTGTTCGCTTAGGATGATTTTCTCCAGCTCCATCCATGTTGCTGCAAAGGACATGATTTCATTCTTTTTTTTATAGCTGCATAGTATTGCATGATATATGGTATATATGCTATATATATGGTTTATATATATGCTCTCTCTATATATGGTATATATGCTATATAGGCATATATCACAGTAAATTGTTGGTGGGTTGGTTTATAACAATAAAAATAGAAAAAACAAAGGCAATAAATTAAGTACAAACTAAAAAAAAGCTAGAAAACAGAGTAAATTAAGAGAATGCAAAAGAGAAAAGTTAATAAAGATAAAACAACTTTAAGAGTTGGAAAAAAGAAAACAGGAGTAATAAATCAAATTTCTGGTTATTTAAGTGAAAAAAATCAACAAAACAGATAAGCAACCAGTAAACCTAATCAATAAAGAAAACACAAAATAAAAAATAATAGCTGGCCAGGCTCAGAGACTCAGCCTGTAATCCCAACACTTTGAGAGGCCGAGGCAAGTGGATTGCCTGAATCCACAGGTTCGAGACCAGCCCAGGCAACTTGGTGAGACCTCATCTCTACAATAAATCAAAAATTAGCTGGGCATGGTAGCACATGCCTGTAGTTTCGGCTACTTGGAAGGCTGAGGCGAAAGGATCACCAGAGCCCAGCAGGTCGACGCTGGAGTAGCTGTGAGTGTGCCACTGCACTCCAGCCTGGGCAACAAAGTGAGACTCCAACTCACTTTATTTAATGATAATAATAATAACTAAAAAAAATAGCCATTAAAAAATATTTTTAAATGGGACTACGTTGCAAAACTCTATGCAAATAAACTTGAAGACCTGGCCATATTAATATTCACCACAATCACAACGTACCAAAGCTGACACCAGTAGACAATTCTGAAAGTAGAGAGAAAGTAGGAAAAGATCCCACACCGCCATCTCCCTAAAGCAAACTAGGCCCAGATGGTTTCAAAGGAGAATTCTGCCAAACCTCTTAAGATTATCTAATCCCAATGTTACTTATATTATTCCAGAGTATATAAAAAGAAAGAATGTTTCCAAATTTATTATATGAGATAAGCATAACATTGAGCCACTTGACACATTTAGACCAAAAAGTATATATAAACCAATCTCAATTGTGAGCATCAATACAAAAATCTTAACTAGCATATTAGCAAGACAGAATCCAATTATTCATTTTAAAGTGATACATCATGATCAAACAGTTTATTCAAGAAATGCAAGGTTGAATCAATATTAGGAAATTCATTACTATAACCCATAATATTAAAAGTACTAAGAAAAAAAATCACCAAACAGGCATTTGACAAAATCAAAAACTCATTCATGGTAATAAACATTCGATAATAGAGGAATTAATCAATATTTATGAAAGACTGGGTGTGGTGGCTCATGCCTGTAACCCCAGCACTTTGGATTGCCAAGGTGGGAGGATTGCTTGAGCCCAGCAGTTGGAGACCAGCCTAGACAACACAATGAGACCTCATCTTCACAAAAACTCAAAAAAATCAGCCAGGTGCAACCTTCAATGCCACATTCATCTTAGCGTGTGGGCCCTCTTCCTGTCTGTGGGAAGTGATCTTTTCTTAAATCTTTTCTTTCTTCATCTCTTGGTATGTTGTAAATCTTTGTGTTACTTGGACCTCTGGTTACCAGCGCGCACCTCTGGCACGCCGGTTCCAGAAGTGCTGTACCCCCTTCGCACCCTCCTAACCCTAACAGGAAGAGGTAAAATTCTCACTATATGCAAGTGATATGATTTTATATGTGGAAAACTCCAAAACATCCATGGAAAAACTACCATACTCAATAAGAATTTAGTAAAGTAGCAAGTCAGAAAAGTAAGGTTTAGCAAAGTAAAATAGAAAAATCAGTCGCTTTCAAGTATAGAAAGAAAAACCAGCTTAAAGCACACTTTGTTTATAGAGTGAAAAATAAAATATAAATCCCTGTGTGCAAACTTAACAGGGAAGTAGATGCCAAGAGGGAGTTCAGAGTGCAAGAAATTGAAAGAAAAGGACAGGAGGCAGACGGGACAGGCAGGAGAGTCAGACCCCAGTGCCACTGTCTCTGGTAGCCTGGAGGGAGAGCTAGAGCAAGGTTTGCCCACTGGGGTCATGCTGGGTTGGGCAGAAAGGTCTAGACTCTTCTACTAGCCTTGCTGGCCTTGCTGCACTGAGAACAGTGATACCTTGGCCCAAAAGCTGAGGTGGACACTGACAAAACCGACTGTGGGAGCCTGTCAGCCAAACACTGAATAACAGAGATCTTTCTTGAAGGGTATCTGAGCAGCATGTTTCTGTGTCTTTCACTGTGTCCAAAACTATATGAGAAAAACAAAAAATCAGAAAACACTTCTAAAAGGACAAACAGAAACACATCCTGTGTTCTTTGACAGAGAAACATAATATCACAATGATGCTAGTTCTTCTTAGTTGATACATAGATGCAATTCAATCCCAATAAAAATGTCACCACCACTGGGCTGAGTGGTTCAGCCTGTAATCCCAGCACTTGGAGAGGCTGAGGTGAGTGGATTGACTGAGCCCACGGGTCCGAGACCCGCCTGGGCAACTTGGTGAGACCTTGTCTCTACAATAAATCAAAAATTAGCTGGGCATGGTAGCTTGTGCCTGTAGTTCTGGCTACTTGGAAGGCTGAGGCGGAAGGATCGCCGGAACCCAGCAGGTCGACGCTGGGGTGGCCGTGAGCATGCCACTATGCTCCAGCCTGGGCAACTCAAAAAAAAAAAAAAAAGTCACCACATTTTTTTTCTCCTGAAGCTGAACAAACTGATTATGATGTTCATTAAAAAAAAAAAAAAAGCAGCCGGGCTCGGTGGCTCAGCCTGTAATCCCGCGCCTTTGGGAGGCTGAGGTGAGTGGATTGCCTGAGC
The DNA here is from genome assembly GCF_000164805.1 of Carlito syrichta. Taxonomy (NCBI): domain Eukaryota; kingdom Metazoa; phylum Chordata; class Mammalia; order Primates; family Tarsiidae; genus Carlito; species Carlito syrichta. The sequence goes on from NW_007252748.1 coordinate 714,628, forward strand.
CCGCGGGTTCGAGACCCGCCTGGGCAGCGAGACCTCATCTCTACAATAAATCAAAAAATCAGCCGGGCGTGGTAGCGCATGCCTGTAATTCCGGCTACTTGGAAGGCCGAGGTGGAAGGATCGCCGGAGCCCAGCAGGTCAAGGCTGCGGTGGCCAGGAGCGGCCACTGCACTCCAGTCTGGGCGACCAAGTGAGACTCCAACTCAAAAAAAACAAAAACAAAAAACAACAAAAAAATGAAGCCAGGAAAATAGCAACAAGAAAGAACTATATGTACCAATTATAATCTTTTTCATTAAAACAGTGTGCCATGGGTGAATGAACAGATGGGCCAATGGAACAGAATAGAAAAATTAAACTATGGCTCTACACGTAGTATCAAATAAAGACAGAATCTCAAGTCAGTGGGGAAAAGATGGACTTTTGGTAAGTGAAATTAGTATAAATGAATACACATAAGAAAAAAAGATAAAATTGGATCCATTTTTTACACCATACACCACGATAGATAGTAAATGAATGACAGTTATAAAAATAAAACATAAAAACTTTCCTAAGTACTAGAAGAAAACATGGGTAAATACCTCCATAATTGGGGGCGAGAAAAACTTTCTTAACAATAACTCAAAATCCAGAAGAAATAAAGAAATGGAAAGATACATTTGATTACATAAAAAATATAAGATTTTTGCATATCAAAAAATCAAAAGTAATAAGAAAAGCAAATGACCAATTTGAGAAAATATTTTATCCTTATGTCACGGGGAAAATATATAAAGAACTTCTTTAAAATAAGATAAAAATTCAGAACAAGCCCTGTAGAAAAATAGTTTAGGAATGTGAACAGGAAGTGCACAGAAAAATTAATAAAAATGACTGCTAACAATATGAAAAGATACTTAACCTTGCTCATAATAAGAGAAATGAAATAAAAATTACCCCAAAATTCTGTTCCTCATCTTTTACATTGGCAAAACTCCAAAAATTTGACATGTTCTTCTGTTGGTAAGGACGTAGGGAGAATGATTTTTCATACATTTGTTAGTAGGAATGCAAAATGGTTCAACCCCTATTATGAGGAATTGGTGACACATAGCAAAATTACATATGCTTTTTCCCTTTGACCCAACAATCCAACTTCTAGGACTCCATCACTAAAAGACAAAAACAAAATGCACAAGACTACATATTGCAGTACTGTTTGTCATAGTAAAAGACTAGAAATGACCCAAATGTTAATAAAAACAAAACTGATTGTTGAATTATAGCAAATACACAATGGAGTACTGTACAGCTATAAAACGGGATAAAAATATTTTTATATACTACTTACTGATTGTCAAGATATATTGTTAAGTTAACGAAAAGCAAAATGGAGAAAAATGTATATGGTATGCTACTATTTATCTAAGAAAGGGGGAAAATGTGTGTGTGGTTTTTTTAATGAAAGATCAAAAATAAAATATTAAATATTTTTACTTATAGGACGAGGGAAAGCATAGGGTGAAGAGAACATGTTTAGAATCAGACTTCCTTGAATATACCTATTTTATAGATTTGATATAATTTACATATTTTAAAGCCACTTTACACTTTCAAAAACAATACCTTAAATAGAAAGCAAAATGGAAAAAAATGAATCTCACGTGTATCCAGAGTGTGGACTATCTTGCAAGGAAGCACTGGTCCGAGAGTGTTGAAGGCACAGTAATTTGATTTCACTTATCACGTGGAAAATAGCCTCTGAACAAAAGAATTGTTCCTTAGCCAGGTGCAGTGGCTCACACTTGTAATCCCAGCACTTTGGGAGACCGAGGAGGGAGGATTGCTTGAGACCAGGAGTTTGAGACCAACCTGGAAAACACAGTGAGATCATGTCCCTACAAAAAACTGTCTAAAAAAATCAGCTGGGGGCCAGACTCAGTGGCTCAGCCTATAATTCCAGCACTTTGGGAGACCAAGGCAAGTGAATTGCCTGAGCCCACAGGTTCGAGACCAGCCCGGGCAACTTGGTGAGGCCTTATCTCTACAATAAATCAAAAATTAGCCGGATGTGGTAGCACGTGTCTGTAGTTCCGGCTACTTGGGAGGCTAAGATGGGATGATTGCCTAAACCCAGGAGCCTGAGGCTGCAGTGAGCTGTTTTCCTGTTACTACACTCTAGCCAGAGAGGCTTTTTGGGTTTTTTGTTTGTTTGTTTGTTATTTTTTGAAACTCTGACTAAAAATAAAAAAGAATTGCTCCTCTTCTCTCCCACCAAAAAGACGGGGCTTAAACTGTATTTTGCTATTCATACTGTTGGTCATAGTTTCAGCAGTATTTTTCTAAAACTATTGTGCATGTTTTTTAGGATAAAGAAAACAAGCACTAGCCTAGGCAACATAATGAGACCTCATAAAAAATAAGTGAGACCTCTATTAAAAAAAAAAATTAGCCAGGGGGTGGTAGGTGGGTGGTAGGTACCTGTAGTCCCAGCAACTAGAGAGGCTAAGGCAGAAGGATCACCTGAGCCCAGGAAGTTGAGGTCACAGGGAGCCATGATTGTGCCACTGCACTCCAACCTGGGTGACAAAGTGAGATCCTAATTCAATAATAACAAAAATAATAGTAATAATAAATAAAATTTTAAAAAGAAAATGAGCAATGATGTTAGAGTCAGAAAAAACTGGGATATTTGGAGTGGAACAAGGAAGTTTATATAAGATCAATGTGCTTAACAAAAACTGTGTGGGTATATAATTTGTAAGTTCTGCCCACTGAACAAACCTGGAAGCAATGACTAATCAAGATAACAGACTTCCTGAGCACCTAATTGTGGTCATAAATACCAATTCCTACTTAAATAAGCCTAGGCTCCTTAGAGAAATAACTGATTCCAAGTCTGGTACAGAAAATGTGAAGGAAAGTCTAGAACATCACAAAGTATACAGAAGAAATAAAAATATGGCACATTCAAAGGAAAAAAAATAAATCAACAGAAACAGTCCCTGAAAAAGACCTGATGGAAGATTTACTAGACAAAGATGTTAAAACAACTGCTATAAAGATGCCCAAAAAACCAAAGGAAGTGAAGAAAGTCAAGAAAACAATGTATAAAGAAATTGGAAATATTAATAAAGATAGAAAACCTGAAAAGAAAACAAAAAGAAATTCTAGAGCTGAAAGTACAATCACTGAAACAAAAATTTCACTAAAGGGATTCAAAGCATATTTGAGCAGGCCTAAGACAAGGTCGATCCAGCTCTCTGTTTCAGGAGACAGAGGTTGAGCATTAACCAGGAGACACCAGGAGCAACCCACTAGCATCAGCTGTGACGTTAACAAAAGGAGAAGCAAATTCTGGTTGCAGGTCTGTGACCGAATCAGGGTGAGAAAGCAGAGTCAAAACTGTTCAGGCTCTAGCAAGACAGGACTGGAAAGAAGCTCACTCAATTTGGAAGTGCTGAAGCCCAGTGTTATTGTGGCCACTGTGAGAATGCACCTTTCAGCCCTGACTGTAGCAAACCTAACTGACCCCTTAGGCCTCTGCTCTTGTGCTCTGAAATCCTTTCCTACGTTTGTGTAGAAGTCACAGTTCCCATCAGCTCCTCCCAGCCATGATGTCCCTGCTTGGCAGGGACACTGAGACAGGCCCATTTCTGGGAGATGGTTCTCCTCTGGCAGGTGACTGCAGCTCAAAGACTCTCCAGCACACTGCCAAGCTGCCCTAAGAGCCACGGGATGGTCTCAGTCTCCTCACCGGATACTCCTTCATCTCCCTGAATTTCTCTAATGGGCATCACTATCACACAGCTCACCCCGTCTTTCCACACCCCAGTCCCATTTTCTCTTACCGGCATTTCCCCGATAAACTTTTTCCAGTTTTTCTTTTTTGCTGGTGTCTGCTCCTTAGAGTTCTCAGGCCAGCACAGATGGTGCCAGGGATGATCAGATGAGGATTTGGGACAAGCTTGTTCATCACTCAGAGTATGAAGAGAATGCCATCCTAGTTAAAGGCAGGACATCGATAGTTCCCGGAACTTGGGGCAGTCAAAGCTTTCACGAGTGGTGACCTGGAGGGGTCAATGAGCAGCTGCAGCTCATATGAGAGCCATAGCACCTCTCTGGTGGCTCCTGAAGAGGCCCTCAACTTTTACAGGAAGGAGAAGTAGGCTGAGCAGGTGTAGAGCCCCAGGGACGTTTCAGCAGTCATCTGAGCCAGGTACGTCTTGTAAAGGTTGGGGCTCTAGGGAGGAGATCCTTAGCCCCTGAAAAAGGGGTGGCTGCCCCCAGAATGCCTCTGCAGGTCTTCCCAGCCCCTCTGGGCTTGCAGATGTGCCCCACCCTTACCTAGCACTTCTACTGTGAAGGAAGATGCCTCAGGGGCCACTGCCCCACCAGGCAATGGGGCCCTTCAGTGGTTGCCCCATGTCCTATCCTGGCTGCTGATTAAGGAGTTAAATCTAAGCATAAATTGTCCTGGGTTTGTCTTGGGACTGATAAGGAAGGTGAAAAGATAGCAAGAATTAGCTGGTGTCAGCATCAGCCAGTGGCTGATGAAGCAAGTGTAGCTGGATTGGATTCACAGGAGCTGAGATGCTAAGACTAGGTGAGCCACAACTTATGGACGGGGTCTTTGTCTTGTGTCAAGACAAAAGTTACAACAACTTGGTTTTAAAGAGCTAATTTGCTTTTATTGGTGATTCTAGAATCGGGCAATATCTCATTCTCAATGCTTCAATGAGCTGAGCAGAGGAGTTTGGCTTTATAGGCAAAAAAAAAAAAGCTGAAGAAAAGCAGAAACAACAAAAAAGCAAATTGGTTGTTTCAAAGTTACTTTCCTTATATTGTTAAAAGGTTGGCGACTTCTTTATTACACTGACTCAGGTTGACTGGAGTCCCTAGTTTCTTTCTTCTTCTTTTTTTTTTTTTTTTTTTTTAGTTGGAGTCTCACTCTCTTGCCCAGACTGGAGTGCAGTGGCACGCTCGTGGCCACTCCAGTGTCGACCTGCTGGGCTCCAGCAATCCTTCTGCCTCAGTCTTCCAAGTAGCCGGAACTACGAGTACGCACTGTCACACCCGGCTAATTTTTTATTTATTGTAGAGACGAGTTCTCACCAAGTTGCCGGGCTGGTCTCGAACCTGTGGACTCACACAATTCACTCGCCTCAGCCTCCCAAAGTGCTGGGATTAAAAGCTGAGCCGCAAGCTCGGTCCCCTGGTTTCTTTTAAAAACTACTCTGTCTCAAAGTTCAGCTTGTTATGTGGTATTTAGCACTAGTGCCTCCATTCTGGTTTGGTCTGGTCTACTGAGGCCTAGTGGGTGAAGCTAGTCCAAAACAGTGGCCTTTCATGAACTTTGTTTCACACTGGGACACAGAACTTAATGCCCTAGCAGGAACCCCAGGGGGATAAGACAAGCTTGCTTTGGGGATGGCTCAGAGAGGCCAGGAAAAAAATGACAGCCAACACTCTGTGTGGTGGAAATGCCTGAGCTGGCCTGGCACACAGCAGAGGAAGACTAGAGGGGACATGCTACATTGGGTATTCAAGGTGTGACCAGAGGACATATCACCCACCAAAGCTGCCTGGAATCTGCTGGCAAGAGGGGCACCAGCATCACCGAGAAGTCCAACAACGGCTCTCCTCTGCAGATCAGGCAGATAGTGAGAGTCCCAGAGCTGAGCTCACTGACTTCCACTGGGACAATGGGCCTAGAAGTAGTAGAGGCCAGGTGGCAGCGCTCAACCACCAGAGGACAGGAGGCCACAACGACAACAATGCTCAGCAGGTCAGAAGGGCGGCCAGCCAGGGACCCTGCTTCCCCCTCTGTGGTAAGGGATAAATGTGCAACAATTTATCTTTTTCTTCCAAGGGGAATTGCTAACCCTCTTCTGACCCATAGGTCCTGTTTTTGTCCATTCCAACCAACTGGCTGCTATCCCTTGCAGTCAACCAGGCACCAGAGGCAGAGAAGGTTGGGAGAAAACAGGCAATTATTCTGAAACAAAGGAATCAAGGAACTGGCTGGTACATTCACCAAGGACCTGTTTGTATGAGCAAGTTTCACATCCAGAACTTATACTTAAAGTAGGCCATGTCTTATCTGTCTTAACTATTGATTAATAATGGCTACGTCTCTCGTGACCATGACTCAGAATTTTTCTAATCAGCATTCAGACCCCTAAGCCACCACCAACATCAATCTTGCCTTTCTTTTAAGTTACAAATTATTCTGAACAATTCAGGACTGTGTACTTTTCAACTGGTCATAATCTATTATTCACACAGCGAGTTCTGGTTCACAAGACTCAGCTAATGATTAACATTAAATATAATTCTGAATTAAACATAAAAGAAGAAGGTTATTATCTAAGGAAGCAGATACATTCTTGGGATTTGGGGAAGTTTCAACAGAACCCAATTCTTATCTAAATCTGATGGAGGCTTCTTCAGGGACGTGCAGTTTCTCTTTGCCTAGGTGGTTTGATGTAAACGGCTTTCTCTTCAGCATTAACAAGGTTTTATTTTAAAGATAAGATTGACTTCCTGAACCAGTTGTGCATGGTTGGGCTAGGGGTGAGGAGAAGCAGCCTCATTCTGAGGACAGTGTGGGGGAGAAAGGAAAAAGGTGCACTTTCTTTTCTTTTCTTTTCTTTTTTTTTTTTTTTCTTTGAGTTGGAGTCTCACTCTGTCGCCCAGACTGGAGTGCAGTGGCAACTCCCAGCCACCGCAGCCTCGCCTGCTGGACTCTGGCGATCCTTCCGCCTCAGCCTTCCGAGTAGCCGGAATTACAGGCATGCACTACCACGCCCGGCTGATTTTTTTTGATTTATTGTAGAGATGAAGTCTCGCCGCCCAGGTGGGTCTCGAACCCGCGGGCTCAGGCAATCCACTCACCTCAGCCTCCCAAAGGCACGGGATTACAGGCTGAGCCACCGAGCCCAGCTTCTTTTCTTTTTTTTTTTTTGTCAGCGTCTCACTCTGTTGCCCAGGCTGGAGTGCAGTGGCATGCTCACAGCCACCTCAGCATCGACCTGTTGGACTCAGGTGTTCCTTCTGCCTCAACCTTCCAACAAGTAGCCAGAACTACAGGCATGTGCTAGCACGCCCAGCTAATTTTTTGATATATTGCAGAGACGAGGTCTCACCAAGTTGCCCTGGCTAGTCTCGAACCTCTGAGCTCAAGCAATCCTCTCGCCTCGGCCTCCCAAAATGCTGGGATTACAGGCTTGAGCCACCATGCCCAGCCAATGTGCACTTTCAAATTTAAACAGTCTGTGAGACTTAGTAATCAGAAGAAATTCCTTGATGTAAGTTTTAAGGATTATTTATAAATGGTCTTTTTTTTTTCACCCTAAGTCTCCTCTCGAGCAGCCAATACCTGAGTTTTCCTGGGGTTTGTCTATAGGACTTGCATCTGCATGTAGTTGTGTTGATGGTTAACAGCGCTAGGTTGTCCACGGTGACAAAATCAACCTGATGGCAGCAGGCTTAGGAAGCTTCATCTCAGTGAAAGAGACAGCATTCCCCTTGGGCCCAGCACGGAGCCATGGCTGACTCCTTGGAAGGAGTTAGAAGTCTCTTCTGGACCGGTATGTGAGATCAGGCTCTTGACTCCACAGGAAAGAATTCAAGGATGAGTCACAGAAAGTAAAGAAAGGAGCTTTAATTTGAACCAAAAGTGCACACTATAGAGAGGGGAGTGCAGGCAGGAATGCAGATCTCCAAGAGGGAGATGTGCTTAAGGGTAGAGAATTTTGACTTTTGTCTAGTGTGTGTGTGTGTGTGTGTGTGTGTGTGTGTGTGTGTGTGTGTGTGTGTGTATGTGTCAGTTTCATGTCCGTTACAAGCCACAGGAAGTTTGTGTCCGTTTTTAACCTCTTAACCTCTGGATCAGTCATGCCTTGAGACTGGAAGTAATACCAAGCAAAATAGAAGACAGAAGGAACCTAACTCCCTGATGACTTCATGGCACCACCACACCAGCCCCGGGATGCTTACCTCTGCACTTGGGTTTTGTGAGATAATCAGTCCTTTCATTTGGAAATAATACCTGCTGTCCCACGGGGAGGGGAGGTATTAAAGAAGCCAGAAGAACCATGATCAGGTCACAGCTAAAACAAATAACCACCAGCTGAGGAGTCCTGGCACATCTGCTCCTATGGGCCTGAGCTTCCTCATCAGTCAAGATAGATAAAGAGACTTGGATCCTTCTGAGGCCAAATGCACAGTGACATTATAACCAGATAACAGCAACACAGATGCCATGACAAATCTCATTCTCACTCACGTGAGGATCCCAAGCCAGTCGTGAGCGAGGAGGGAGTGCTCAGAGTGAAGGCATGGCCTGATGGAGCAATATAGAATTGCCCCCCAGCTTGAACTAACCAGGGAAGGTTGGCAGTAATCAACCCTACAGGGCCACTGGCTGGATCCTGATTACCTGAGCAATCTCCTTCCCACTGTCCCCATGGCAACAGACACAGGCAATTGCTGTGGGACTAGTTGTCTAAGAGCAAATAGATTTTTCTACTCAATATTTGTTAGCATCCTGTCAGTGTTTCATAAAATCAGGAAAGAACTTGCTCTGAGTCTCTTCCATTTTTTCAAGATCCATTGTTGCTTTTCCCTGCAATTCCCTCAGAATGTCCCGTGGCTTATGGACACAGTCAAAGAGGACCATGAAGGAGTCAGCCATGTCCTCGGGATGAAGAGCAACAAAGAGAGTCCTGACCTTTGTGCCAAAGAGGATGGCTTCAATCCAGGTCTGGGCTCTCTCCAAACCCAGCCTGGAAATCTAACCCAAGGTGGAATATTATATAGCCATAAAGAGGAGGATGGAACAAAAGACAAGGCATGGTGGCTCGTGCCTGTATTCCTTGCATTTTGGGAGGCCAAGGCAAGAGGATTGCCTGAGCCCAGGGATTCGAGACCAGCATGGGCGACTCGACAAGACTCCTTATCTCTACAGTAAATAAAAAAATTAACCAAACACAGTAACTTGTGCCTATAGTTCCAGCTACTTGGAAGACTGAGGCAGAAGGATAGCCTGAGCCCAGCAGGTTGAGGCCGCGGTAGCTGTGAGCATGCCGCTGCACTCTAACCTGGGCAACAGAGTGAGACTCCAACTCAAAAAAAAGAGGGTGGAATGGTGATGCATACTACAACATGATGGACCTTGGAAACATGCTAAGTGAAATAAGCCACATACAAAAGACACATGCTGTGTGATTCCACTTATATGTGGTACCTAGAGCAGCCAAATGCATAGATGCAGATATAGAGTGTAGTCACCGGGGGCTGGGTGTGCGGGAGAAGTTATTGTCAAATGGGTACAAACTTTCTGTTGGGGATGATGAAATGTTTAGTGTATATGGAGTGGTGATGGATACCTGATGTTGTGAATGTGTTTGGTGCTGCTGAATTGTACACCTGTGAATGGTTAGAATGATAAATATTATGTTTGTATATTTTCCCTCCCCCCCCAAAAAAAATTAAACAACAACCCACAGCCTGATGGTCCAAGAATGAGTACTTGGTCTTTGTATCAGAAATGAGGAGAGGGATATTCTGAGGGAATTGCAGGGAAAAGCAACAATGGATCTTGAGAGGCCAAGTGGGGAGGATTGCTTGAGCCCAGGAGTTCAAGACCAGCCTAGGCAACACCAAGAGACCTCATCTCTACAAAAATATCAACAAATTAGCCAGGCAGGGTGGTGTGCACCATAGTCCCAGCTACTCAGGAGACTGAGGCGGAAGGATTACCTGAGCCCAGGAGGTCAAGGTTGCAGTGAGCCGAGATTATGCCACTGCATTCCAGCCCGGGTGACAGAATGAGACTGTGACTCAGAAGAAAGAGAGAGAGAAAGAGAAGAGAGGGAGGGAGGGAAGGATGAGGAGAGGTGGGTAGGAGAGCTGTTGCAGGGAGATGGGGGAGGGGCTGAGCATTGAGGATACTTGGAGAAGCTCTTTCTTGGGATTAGCTGTTTACCATACTTGGCCTCCAGGTGTCTTGGGCTCCACTCAGGAATTTATAGTTCACCCTGATGGAGTCATCTTCAGCAGATTAGGCAAATGAGACGGCTCAGTCTGCTTGTCTGCCACCAGCAGGTGACAAATGACCATTATTAAGGAGGAAAGCATGATCCATTTGTCATCTTTGACATCTGAAGTCCAGAAGGTCCTGGTGACCGTGGAGTTCCCTTCCTGCAGGATGTGACAGGCCATTTGCAACCAGCCCTGGGATCTTTTACAGTCATTCCATTTATAAGAAGCAAGCACAGCTTGGGGCATTGAGGCAATGTAATTTTGACACTTAATTACTTTGCCTCGTCACTGACAAGACAGCTGCATCCGTTGCAATTTGTCATTTCATTAGGCGATAAATATTGAAAACAGGAAAACAAACCAATGTGAGCAAGCACAGCCCCAGCCCAGCAGCCGCTGACTGCACTGACGCAAGGGGGGTGACAGCAGTGGGCCACCTGTGTCACCTCGGCCTCACTTTTCCCTCGGAACCAGACACAACCATCATCTCCCACGTGCAGGTATGCAATGTTTGGTGATTTGGACACCAAATTGTCTGCCCTTTATTATAAAGGCACAGAGTCACCTTTCTTCGGTCCCTGGCAGACAACCCAGCTAGAAAGCAGAATTGTTTCCCTGTGTCCCGGTTGGCCAGACTTGGTGCTCAGAGAATCTCCCATGATCTGTGGGAGCAGGACGGAGCTGTGATGAAGAGGAACCTGGGAGCTGCCAATGGGGCATACAAGGACACTGGTACAGCCCAGGAGTCTGGCTGGAAGGGGCAAGCGGGTGGTTGGAAGCAACGGTGGGAGATGAAGGACATTCCAGAGCAGGGGAGCCCCGAACAAAGCAAGCAGAAACGATGACATGAGTGAGGGACAGCCAGGAGTCCCACGGATTAGAACAGAGATCCAGGAGATGGATTCCTGGGGAGTTCGGACTGAACCTGCCTGAAGGGGAAACGCTCTGAGCACCTCTCCAGATGGGTGGGCTTTAAAGGAAGAATCCAAAATTCACTTCCCTCTCTTCCTTCTCGAGTGTCTTTCTTATAGATAGAGCCTGCGAGACCGGGGTTAGCATTCTCCCTCTCATCGTCATCGTCATCATGGTTAATGGTTAACACATACTGTGCACCTACTATGTGCTAAGCACTGTGCTAAGGGCTTCGTGTGCAACCACTCTCACACACACTCAAGCACTCGACTTTACTTATTCTTCTGCAGCTGATTGGGGTCACAGAGGCAGAGACAGGGCCGGCCCCTGTCAGATCCCTGAAGACTGAGCAGCGAGCACATCTATAAAGAAAAAGGGGGACCAGGCGTGGTGATTCATGCCTATAATCCCGGCACTTTGAGAGGTTGAGATGAGAGGATTGCCTGAGCCCATGGGTTTGAGACCAGCCTGGGAAACTTGGCAAGACTGCATCTCTACAGTAAATCAAAAAATTAGCTGGGCATGGTGGTGGTGCTTGCCTGTAGTTCCAGCTACTTGGGAGACTGAGGCAGAAAGATCACCTGAGCCCAGTAGGTTGAGATTGCGGTGGCCGGGAGTGTGCCACTGTCCTCCATCCTGAATGACAGAGTGAGACTCTAACTCAAAAAATAAAAAAAAGAAAAAGGAGGACCCTGCAGCTGACTGTCTAAGCATCAGGAAGGACAGGAAGAAATCCGCATCACTGTGATCAAACACATCTCTGTTGTGTCACATACATATGTCATTGCCTTTGTCCTTGGAACAGCCCTGCGAGGTACCAACCCAGAGAGCTTAAGTCACCTGCCCAAGTTACTCAGTCAATAAGTGATCGGTGCTGTTTTCATTATGTCACAGCTGGCTCCCTCAGAACCAGTGAAGCCAAAAGACGTCTCCACAACTTCTCCTCTTTACCCCTGTCTCACTGTGTGACAAACTTTCTTCTGTGCCCTGCAGATTCAATGCCCCCTACACTTCTCCACCCAAGTCAGTGCACAGATCTGATAGTAGTCATTTACACTTTAGTATGGATTTAAGTCCCTGTACTGCTTGTCCAACGAGTAACTTGCATGTTACACTCCTCTCTAATGATCATAAACCCTGTTAAAGAAATCTCAGGCATAAGCGAACAGATGCAGAAGACTGATATAGAATTCTTGAACTTCTACCAGAAGAAAATCAAATTATCATCTAGACATTCAGTTAGCCATTTCTGGTTTTCATCAGGCCTTCAGCCATTTGTCTAAGTAATGACATATATTAATCACAAGATGAGATGAGTGACCCAAACGACTTTTGAACACTTTTTTCCTTTTTACATAAACACACATGCTTAGGTGGGAACATATTTTACTATTGTTTTATTGGTTTGGGTTTTTTTTTCTTTTCTTTGTTGCCTTGGCTTGGCTTAGCTTCCCCTTTATACCCCACTGTGATGGTTAATTTTATTTGTCAACTGGACCGGGTTATGGGATGTCCAGATATTTGGTTGAACAGTATTCTGGTCATTGCTGTGAGGATGAGATTAGTGTTTATACCAGGAGACTGAGTGAAGCAGATTTCCTTCCCATTGTGGGCATCCCTTGTCCCATCCATTGAAGGCCTCAATAGAACAAAAAACAGAGTAAGAGAGAATTTGCTCTTTCTGCCTGACTGTCTTCAAGCTGAGACATTGATCTTCTATCTTCTGACTCTGATTCGGACCAGAACTTATACCATCAGCTCTCCTGGGTCCCCAGCTGCTGACTGCAGATCTTGGGACTGCTCACTTCCACAAACACATAAGCCAATTCCTTATAGTAAATCAATCGCTCGCTCGCTCTCTCTCTCTCCCCCTCCCATATATGTGAGGGGGGACTCCAAAACACCCACAATTTATTTACTTAAAAATTCTGTACTTAATTTTTACATGTTTTTTGTTTTGTTTTTTGAGTTGGAGTCTCATTCTGTCGCCCAGAGTCTCACTCTCTCCCGGCCACCACAGCCTCGACCCGCTGGGCTCTGGCGATCCTTTCACCTCAGCCTTCCTAGTAGCTGGAATTACAGGCGTGCGCTACCATGCCCGGCTGATTTTTTTATTTATTGTAGAGATGAGGTCTTGCCAAATTGCCCAGGCGGGTCTCGAACCCGCAGGCTCAGGTAATCCACTCACCTCAGTCTCCCAAAGCACAGGATTACAGGCTGAGCCACCGAGCCTGGCTATTTCTACATGTTTAAACTTCAGTCCCTCCAAAGTACTCTCTGTTTGATGCGATGCACCTATCAAGACACTTTTTCCACTGATCAAAACAGATTTTTGAACTTGTCAATTTCGAAGCCTTGTGCTGCTTCTGCTGCTTTTTTTGTTTCACTTCTTCCACACCATCAAAACGTTTCCCTTTGAAGACTTTTTTCCAACAAGGATATAAACAAAAAAAAGTCACTCCAGCAAGATTGGTTGAATAGGGAGAGTGGAGCACCAGAGACATGCTGTTTTTGGTCAAAAACTGCTGAACACTGAGCATGGTGTGGGCAGGTGTGCTTGTAAATCACCCATCATGAAATAGGCAAATATGTTAAATGAATCTCCAAAAAAAACTCACTGAAGCTGAACACAGCCTCTTACAACAATGCTAGCTGGTGCACTGATGCCAGTGGGTTCCTAGAACAGGACCACACAGAGGAAGTCTGTACTCCAAGGGGACCCACCCTCCAAAAGATGGTCCCCCCCCTTGTATATATCATATCAAGCAAAAGTTTGGAAATCACCATCACTGGCCTAGAGGGGTGTGTGTGGGGTGGGGAGAGAGAGAGAGAGTGAAAGCACTCGAGCCTCTACTGATATTTTAGAACCAGTTCTCTGGAAAAGAGTAATATACCTACAAAATCTAAGTTAACAGTTAAATATGTATACTTCCAAATGATCCTTTATGCCTAAATAATCCTTTACAGATGCAAATGCACGATGGCATCTTTACTAAAGGTAAATTATGAAATTTCTTAGAAAAAGGCTATTTAATAGTCCTACCAATTCCACTTCCTCAATACCTGCTCAATCCTTTCTTCATTTCTCCATTCCTGTGAGTCTCCTCCAAGCAGGGCCCATCCTCACCTCATGCTCTTTAGCTGTTTCCTAAAGATCTGGCCCAGCCTCTTCTCCACCCCTCAAAGTTCCCACAAAACCCCTAATACACCTTGTCTGTGCTCCAAATGAAATGTCTACCTGTTCTTCAAAACACTGAATCGTACTCAGCTGTAACTGCTTGTTTCATGTTTTTAATAAGAAAATGTGAGTGTCACCAGGGCAGGAGCTGTGCTTCTCTCAGTCACCATGGTGAATACACACCTGGGACTTGGCCTGTCACATAGTAGATGCTCACTAAATGATTATTGAGTGAAAGGCCAACTAGGAAGAAAGGCAGCTCATCTGGCAGTGATGGCAGAGAAACAGCTGGGTCTGGACAATCGAATCAAAGGCCAAGAAAAAAACCAACACAATCTAGGAGAAAGATTATTCACAGCACTTGGGGACCCTGTGAAGGGACTTCTAATTACCTTTAGAAATGTCTGGAGGCCGGGTTCAGTGGCTCAGCCTGTAATCCCAGCACTTTGGGAGGCCGAGGCAAGTGGATTGCCTGAGCCCATGGGTTTGAGACCAGCCTGGGCAACTTGGAAAGACTTCATCTCTACGATAAATAAAAAATTAGCTGGGCACCTGTAATTCAGCTACTTGGAAGGCTGAGACAGAAGGATTGCTGGAGCCCAGCAGGTCGACATTGGGGTGTCCAATGAGCATGCCACTGCACTCTAACCTGGGCAACAGTGAGACTCCAACTCAGAAAAAGAAAAGAAAAGAAATGTCTGGAAAAACGTTTGCAAAACTGACTAAAAGCCACATTCAAGATGTATGTAATCTGGCTGGGTGCCGTGGCTCATGCCTATAATCCCAGCACTTTGGGAGGCCAAGATGGGATGATTGCTTGAGTCCAGCACAACATAGCAAGACCTTGTCTCTACAAAAAAATCAAAATATTAGTGAGACATAGTGGCATGCTCATGTAGTTCCATGATCCCAGCTACTCGGAAGGCTGAAGCAGGAGGATCACTTGAGCCTAGGATTTTGAGGCTGCAGTGAGCTGTAATCATGATACTGCACTCCAGCCTGGGGCGATAGAGTAAGATTTATATATATATAAAATATTTAAAATATATATAAATCACATATATGTAATTTGTGATTTTTATTAGAGTGTGGACATAAGTTTGATTATTCTTACAAACAATAGATGTATGATGCAGCATCATATCAAAGCTTGGAAATCCCAATTCCTGGCCTGGCTAATGTCTTGGAAATATTATAAACAGAAATAATTGATCTATTACAAAAAAAAGCATCCAAGCCAGAATATAGAAACCAAGCAAAAAAGGAAGGACTGTTCACTGTGATCAATTTACAGCCCCTGCTTGTGAAATTCACCCAAGAGGAACAAACAGTAGTCCTGCTTTCTGGAAACTGAGAGAACTGTAAGAAGATAAGACAGCCTGGGAAGTGACCAAAATCATCACACATTTAGACCAGAGGAACAAGGTACTATATTTTTCAGATTTGACAGATATGGCTGCTATGTGAAATACTTGAAAAAAGATCAAAATGATCACTGGGTGTCTTCAGCAGAAAACTAGGCATTATCTAACTATTCTATGGGGTTAACATTTTCCATTTTATTTAAGCCAGTTTACAAATTGTAGATAACGTTCACAATGCAAATTTCTCTACTCTCAAAAGAAAAACAACAATGGTTCAAGCAAAATATTGTTTCCTTTTCCTCTCATAAAGAATCCAGCAGCAGGCAGGCATCTGGGCGCCACATAGAGTCAGTGCCCTCACTCCCTCCTCTCCTCTGGCCCTGTCATTCCTAGAGTCCTAGGCAAAATGGCTGCTGCAACTTCAGTGTCTTGTCTGTGCTGTAGGTAGCAAAGGGAGAGGGAGGGATAACAAATGACGTCTGCCAGAGGAATCAATCCCCTCTTACCTAGAGCTTTACCTGGGGTCTTGTCTTGTCTGTGGCCACGCATACTGCCATGACTTAGTGACACAGCCATCCCATCTATAAACAAGTTTGGAAGTACACTTGTTCAGATGGGCAAAATGCTGCCCCACCCCTGACATCAGCCTTCAGGTATTGAGGAAGAAGGGAGAGAGGGGAGAGGGTGGGGAGAGCAAGAGTGTCTTCTGCACACACAACCCCTGCCCAAGGCCCCCATCCTGCCGAGGCCTTCCTCCTGTCCATGCCCAACACCTGGTCTCTTAGCTTCTCATCCTCCTGGATTCTAAAACCCACATCTCTGTTACTCACCACATCCTTCAACCCAATTCCACAAGCAGTCAGTGGTGTGGCCGAGCCACCACACTTCCTCTGTATCCCTCCCTACCAAGAAGTGAGGATCAGGGATTTTCCAAGAGAGAAGTCAGGCTCTAGGTCCTGAGAAGGGTTCGAGACCTTACCCAGCCCCTCCCTTTGCCTGGCTGGGCCCCTCCCCCTTCTCCATTCATGGGGGCACACAGACTTGCTGCTTTTAAGACAGTCAAACCCAGAAGCTTGCTTGAAAAGGTGAACATGTGCAGAACTAAAAGCATATGTCACCAAAACAGTGCTGCCAGCATAGCTGGGAAGAGAACCCCCAGGGTGGAAAACAGATGAACCAAGACATAACTCTGGAATCACAGGGTAGGGGCCTCAGGAGCATGGGGTGTCAGACGGAAGCTCTGTGACTGAGGAAGAGTCATAGACACCATCAGAGGACTTGGGTGTTGACTTTTTGAAGAAAACTAGACCTGTGATGTGAGCCCTAGGTCAGTGGTTTTCCAGCAAGTTGAACTCACGTGTCAGCCTGACCTTAGAAAACAGCAGCTCTAGGGGCAGAACCGAAGATGACGCAAAGAAAGAGCACTCCCTGGTCCCTTGTTTTCACAGAAGGTGGGGCAGGGAGAGGGTGGGAGCCTCAGGAAGAGCCATACTTTCTCAGTATTGGCAAGAATGTGAGGCTTGCTACATGTTAACACCTCAGAGAACCAGGTTGCCTTAAACACATCCTAGACCTAGGTTCTTTTTCCAACAAGTTGTTCACAGCAAGTCTGACAAATCCAAGAGGTCACTATCATCACCATTGTTTAAGATCACATACATAGCCTTTCTATGTCAATCTTCTGCCAATTTTTATGGCTGTTGTTAAAACACCAGTTACTCTGATTTTGCTAAGTAAGCTGTAAGATTAATTAAACACCAGGCGAGGTGCTAACATTATTTATTTTGATCAGGGTCTCACTCTGTCACCCAAGTTGATCAGGGTCTCACTCTGTCACCCAAGTTGATCAGGGTCTCACTCTGTCACCCAAGCGTGCTCACAGCTTACCACAGCCTCAACCTTCTGGGCTCAGGCGATCCTTCCACCTCAGCCTCCCAAGTAACTGGGAATACAGGCACACACCGATAGGCCCAGCTAATTTTAGATTTATTTTATTTTATTTTTTGAGTTTTTGGAGAGACACGATCTCACTATGTTGCCCAGGCTGGTGTCGGACTCCTGGGCTCAAGCCATCCTCTTGCCTCGGCCTCCTAAAGTGCCGGGATCAGAGGCA
Source organism: Carlito syrichta (assembly GCF_000164805.1). NCBI lineage: Eukaryota > Metazoa > Chordata > Mammalia > Primates > Tarsiidae > Carlito > Carlito syrichta. The sequence goes on from NW_007252748.1 coordinate 732,224, forward strand.
TGAGCCACCACAACACCCAGCCCGCATGGTGCTAATTAATTTTCATTCCTCATGTCATTTAGTCCTTACAGTGACAATACAGTACATCTTTTAAATTTCTTTTTATTTGAATTAATAGGGTAACTGGCTCTGAAAATTTGCAAAACAATTGCCCCAAATCGTATAGCTAGTGAGAAGCAGCATTTACACAGAGGTGTGCAGAACTATGGAGCTGGGGTCCTTCAATGCTCACACCCACTGACAATACTTTACTATTTCCCATTGTCCTCCCTGGACTCTCTCTGGCCCTGTCCGTCCTTCAAAAGACAGATCTAAGTTTTACAGAATTATATATTAGCACCTCAAATAACATGACAACATTACATTACCCACCCATTAGTATTTCCTAAGGTTCCTGAGGCATTCTGTTTTGCAGTGGGAAAAGTACGCTTGGTTTTGAGTTAATTACCCTTCTATCTGACTCAAAAATTTTATTTAATTGAGAATAGCTGTGACAAGCAGCAATTTTCTCTACCTGCACCTTGCATTACAAGCCAGCCTTACCTCAGATTTGCTGTCTATGTTTGCCTCTGGTTTCTTTCTGCACTGTCGACATTTTTGGCACTGATTGATGCCAGTGGGCTTTTGAATCGTTTTTGCTAAATACTTACTCACAGGTCTAAGTCGGATCTTCTTTTAATCCCTAAAAATTCCCTCCAAGCTATCCAAGATCTGCCATGTCACACCTCGTCAAAGAACACTGTCTAAATTTATGAATTGCAATTTTAATTCATTTCCTCAAGACCCTTTTCAAAGCTTACGAATGAAGTTACAAAATGTTAGCATCAATTGCAGTTACCCTACGTAAAATCCAGAACTTTGTGCAAGAGAGAATGTACAGTGTTTATGAAGAAAAAGTGCAAATATCAAACCAGATTGCCTTTTTCTATGCAATTCATTTGAAATGTACATGAATGGGAGGCATTTTGTTTGTAGTGAGCCCCAAAAGTTCCTCTTCTTTTTTTTCCTATGATCTTTAGGAATTTATGGATTTAAAAGCTTAAAAATGTGTCTTATTACCCAATGGTGCCCCAAAATGGGTTGGGTAGATGCCAGCCATTAGACTGATGTTTCTGCCATATTCATTTTACCTCTTCATTACCCCTCCTGCCCTTCTCTGGACCATTATAACAGGGTAAGCTTATCTGACACATCACTCACCAATTCTCCAGCACTATTTATTTTTTAAAATACACTGTCTGATACTGAAGAAGCTCTCATGGTAATTAAGGAAATCACAAACCTGTATTTTTTCAGTAATGGTTTTTCACATTTATAGAAGAGTAAGGCAGCACCATGATAAATTCAACATTCCCAGGACATCACTGCAACAATTACCAAAAAAAAAAAAAAAAGAATTCGATTTACCAGCACATTCCTCAGAGCTACATGTAAAAGAAAGAGACAGCTGTTCTGTTGCAAATGGCATAGAAGCTCTGGCACAAAAGCACTGGGTATGTTGAAGTGAATAAACTGTTGGCTTTGGGGGAAGCAAGACAGAATTTCAAAGGCTTAGTAATAATGAGTTTTAAAGCACATTTTCCCCATATAACTACAGTGTGAACCTCTCACTTAGAAAAAGATTGCAAAATTGCACCTGTAGTGAAGAAGCCCTGCAGGCACATTTTTATTTTCAGAACAGAAATTGCCCAGAAAACAAGGTTTTACCATGCCACCCTTTCCACCTCCCCTAAAATATTCATTGTCTATAATTTGGCCAAAATTACACAAAATAAGTAATACTGCAAATTCCGACAAATTCAGTGTTACTGTGTCTTTTCCTTGCTTGACTGGTGTAAACTGTGCCAAATTCTCCTCAACTTTTGTAAGATAACTTTTTGACAGTTTTTTGGTTTTTATTTCTATGACCACAACAAAGGTCTACACACACTGATTCATTCTGTTTATTCGTATTTGCTTTGTGTCCTAGTACATAGATAGTTTTTATAAATGTTTCAGATTATGTTTGGAAATTACTATGTGAATTTCCTAACTATTGGCAGCTCCTTAGATCGGGCCTATCAGTGTGTTGCTCAACTCTGCTAGTGTTGTTGTTCTTCCGCTTGAATGATCAATTGTGGGAACTGGTATAAAGATTACTCGCTATGATTAGAGATTCATCAAGTTCTCCAGAAAAGTCTGTCAAACTCTGCTCTATTTTGATGATACGTTTAGGAACATACAAGTCAGAATTTTTACCTCTTTCTTGTGAAAATTTTCTTTTACCATATTTAATAACTCCATTATCCTTAATGCTTTAACTCTAATATTATGTTCTAATATATTGTGTCTAATATATAACTCACAGCTTCCTTTTGATTATTCTTTTATCTTTCTTATCTTTCCTATATTTTCAGTTTTTAAATTTTAACACTTTGTCTCATTATTTTGCACTTAGCTGAATTTGTTTTTTATCCAAGAGTTTCTGACTTAACTAGAAGACTTAATATGTTTACTTTCATTGTAATTACTGACCTAATTAGAGTTGGGTTTACTATGTTATTTTGTACTCCCTATTTTTCTTTTTCTTTATCTCTTCTTACCTCCTAGCATTTTGAAGAAATTTTATTCTCATTTTTCCAAGGTATGAAATTTCTAAAGTGAATTAAGATGAAAGTTTTAAGAACACTTTTTTAGGTGGCACTTCTAGTCAACATTGTACAGAAGGTTCCGTACACAACATTGTACACAAAAATAAAAAATCCAGATTGAAAAGGAAGAAGTAAAATGATCTCTATTTGCAGGTGACAGGATCTTGTACATAGAAAATGCAAGTGAATTCTTAACATAAACTGTTAGAATGAATAAAGAAGTTCAGTAAGATTGGGGGATATGAGATCAATATACAGTATAAAGCAATTGCATTTCTATACATTAGCAATGAATGAGCCAAAAATGAAATTAGGAAAGCAATTCTATTTACAATAACATTAAAAAATAAAATACTCAGGAATAAATTTAGTGAAAAAAATGCAAGGCTTCTTGTATACTGAAAACTACAAATCATTGAAAAGATAAAGAAAATTTAAATAAATGGAAAGCTATTCTATTCTTTGTGGATTGCAAATTTTAATATTGTGAAGATACTCTTCAAATTGACCTACAGATTCAATGCGATACTTTTCAAAATTCTAGCTGCTTTCTTACAGAAATGGACAAGCTGATTCTAAAATTCATATAAAAATGCAAGAGACACAGAATACCCAAAACAGTCTTGAAAAAGTATGTCAAGCTAAAAAAAAAAAAAAAAGACATCAGAGAAAAATATCTCAAATATGTTGAATTTTTTCGGAAATAGAAAAGAGGATTATAATCTGGAATGTACTTTGGCAAGCCACAGGTGCTCTGGGTAAGGAGGGTGAGAGGGTGCTTTTATTGGCAAAAAGGGAGCTGTTCATGTGAGCCTCTTGGACACAGAGTTCACTGGTTCTGGTAGGTCAAAGTCAGAGTTGGCATGAGTTCACGGGTGAAGATGCCATAACTGGACAAGTGTTCTTTCAGGAGCATCTTATCTGAATTGCTGCAGTCCTAAAGAATGTTTAGTGATAAATTACTTTGTTCCAGAAATATGTGAATACATGCAAAATATGCAAGTCCTACAAAGCAGAAGTGTGGGCATGAGGAATTTCTTGTGGGGTTTTAAGAAAGTCCTTGGAACAGTCTCTATTTCAGACATGTAAACATGAGTCCACCTCTTCATGCCTTCCCTGCCCTATTTTATCTGGATCTGACAAAGTTGGAGAACTCACATTTTCTGATTTCAAAATATTCTACAAAGCTAGAGTAATTAAGACAACATGAGCCGGGAGTGGTGGCTCATGCCTGTAATCCCAGCACTTTGGGAGGATAAGGAAGGAGGATTGCTTGAGCCCAGTACTTTGAGAACAGCCTAGGCAACATAGCAAGACCTCGTCTCTACAAAAAATTGAAAAATCAGCTGGGTGTTGTGGTGTGTACCTGCAGTCCCAGCTACTCAGGAGACTGAGGTGGAAGGATTGCTTGAGCCCAGAAGATTGAGGCTTGTGGTGAGCAGTGATGATGCACTGCATTCCAGCCTTGGTAACAGAGCGAGACTTGAACTCAAAACAAAATATATATATATATAAGGCAATGTAGTACAAGCATATAGACACATAGATCAATGAGCATAGGTCAATAGAATGGGATTGACAGTCTAGAAATAAACCCATAGGCCAGGTGCAGTGGCTCAAGTCTGTAATCCCAACACTTTGGGAGGCCCAGGTGAGAGAATTGCCTGAGCCCGTGGGTTCAAGATCAGCCTGGGCAACTTGGCGAGACCTTGTCTCTACAATAAATGAAAAAATTAGCTGGGCGTGGTAGTGCGCACCTGTATTTCCAGCTACTTGGATGGCTGAGGTGGAAGGATTACCTGAGCTCAGGAGGTCGACGCCAGGGTGGCCATGAGCATACCACTGCACTCCAGCCTGGGCAACAGAATGAGACTCTGGCTCAAAAAAAGAAAAAAGAAATAAACCCATACACCTATCGTCAATAGATTTTGGACAAAACAATTCAAAGGATAAAGAAGAGTCTTTTCAACAGATGTGCTGGGACAACTGGATAGCCACATGCAAAAGAATGAACTTGGGCCCTTACTGACACCATACATATTTACTCAAAATGGATCAAAGACCTAAACATAAAAGCTAAAACTATACAACTCTTACCTCCTCCCCTGCCTTTCCCCAGCCACAAAAAAGGTGTAGGGAACGGTTTCTTAGCTATGACACCTAAAACACAAGCAACCAAAGAAAAGATGAGTTAAGATGACTTCAAAATTAAAAGTGTTTGTGCTTCAAAGGGCATTATTCCAGAAAGTAGCAAGACAGTCCATGGAATGGGAAAAAATATTTACAAGCCATATATCTGATAAGTGTATCTAGGATATATAAAGAACTTTCTCAAGTCAATAAAAAGACAATAACTCAATTAAAAAGTCAAAAGGAGATACGACCATCATAATCAGCACACAAAAAGATGTTCAACCTCATTAATCATTAGAGAAATGCAAATGAAAACCATCATAAGATACCACTTCGCACCCACTAGGATGGCTCTAATTTACAAAGTCAATCACTATGTTGGTGAGGACATGGACAAAGTGGACCCCTCATACCTTGCTAAGGGAAATGTCAAATGGCACAGTCACTGTGGAAAACAGTTTGGCTGTTCCTTGAAATGTGGAACATAGAGATAACACGGGACCCAGCAGTTCTACTCCTCGGTGTAGACTCCAGAGAATTGAAAACATATGTCCACACAAAAACTTGTACATGAATATTTATATCAGCGATGTTCTTAATGGTCAAAAAGTGAAACAACCCAAATTTCCATAAACTGATGAATGGGTAAACAAAATATGGTGTATCCATCCAATGGAAAATTTCCACCGACAAAAAGAAATGAAGTTCTGATCCATGCTACAACCTGGATGAATTGTGAAAATATGCTAAGAGAAAGAAGCCAGACATAAAAAGCTTTGTAGGGCATGGTTCCTTTCAGATGAAATGCTCAAATTAGGCAAATCCATGGAGACAGAAAGTAGATTCATGGTTGCCAGAGGCTGGGAGGAGGAGCCAATGGGAAATGACTGCTGGTAGGTATGGGATTCTCTTAAGGGTGATGAAAAAGATTCTGAAATTATGAAGTGATGATGGCTGCCCAACTCGGTGAAAATGCTACAGCCACAGAATCGTACACATAAAATGGGTACATCTTAAGGTATGCATATTATAGCTTTTTTTGTTTGTTTTTGAGTTGGAGTCTCACTCTGTCGCCCAGACTGGAGTGCTGTGGCCGCTTCCGGCCACCGCAGCCTCAACCTGCAGGGCTCCAGTGATCCTTCTGCCTCAGCCTTCCAAGGAGCCGGAATTACAGGCACGCCCGGCTGATTTTTTGATTTATTGTAGAGATGAGGTCTCGCTGCCCAGGTGGGTCTCAAACCCGCGGGCTCAGGCAATCCACTCACCTCAGCCTCCCAAAGGTGCGGGATTACAGGCTGAGCCACTGAGCCTGGCTATAGCTTTTTTATAGAATGAAATATTCTAGAAATAATGGTTTTCAACGTGTGGCCCCTGGACCAATAGCATCATACAGCTTTTTTTTTTTTTTTTTTTTTTTTTTTAAAGCAGCTCTTGTCTTCCTTGGTTCCATGTATGCTTGCACAGACTGGGAAGAGCTCTCCTGGGGTAGTGGAACCGAGATGTGACAAGAATGGGGGATGTGACATGCCACAAACTGCAAGCAAACAGGGATGTATGCTCTCAACTCTGTGTCTCTAGGACAGGGGTCCTCAAACTTTTAAAACAGGGGGCCAGTTCACTGTTCCTCAGACCGTTGGAGGGGCGGACTATAGTTTAAAAAAAAAAAACTATGAACAAATTCCTATGCACACTGCACATATCTTATTTTGAAGTGAAAAAACAAAACGGGAACAAATATAATATTTAAAATGAAGAACAAGTAAAGTTAAATCAACAAACTTACCAGTATTTCAGTGGGAACTATGGGCCTGCTGTTGGCTAATAAGATGGTCAATGTCCGGTTCCATATTTGTCACTGCTAGTCGTAACAAGTTAAGGCGGCAAAAACACCCGGCGGGCTGGATAAATGTCCTCGGTGGGCCGCATGTGGCCCGCGGGCCGTAGTTTGAGGACCCCTGCTCTAGGACAAGGAAGAGGCTGGACATGGTGGCTCACACCTGTAATTCCAGCACTTTGGGAGGCTGAGGCAGGAGAATTGCTTGAGCCCAGGTGATCAAAACCAGCCTGGACAACATAGAAAGACCTCATCTCTACAAAAAATTTTTTTAAATAAGCCGGGTGTGGTGGTAGTCCCAGGTACTTGGGAGACTGAGGCAGAAGGATCACCTGAGCCCAGGAGACCCCGACTCAAAAAAAATAATAATAAAAGTAAAAACAAGGGAGGGGGCCCAAGCAGACAACAGGTACCAGGCACAAGCAGATGACAAGGAGCCCTGTGGGGTCTGGGAGGATGGAGAGGCGTGGAGGCACCCAGCACCCGTGCCAGCGGATGGCCTGAGCCCGTAGAGGCGCACTTCACATTGTGCAATAAGTGGATTCCTAAAATCTAAAAAAAACAATCCATGGATCAAATCCTGCTTGGAATGTGTTTAGGTGAGATCGAGCATGTTCAGGGTGGTATGGCTGGAGACTCAGGATGTGTTTAGAAGAGCAGACAACTAGAAGAGTGTCCTATAGGGGAACTACCCAGTGATTTTTCTGTTGGCTAAAACCTATTTTTTACTGTAAGGTTTACAGTACCTGGTCCCTCCTGGTTTCGCCATTTGAGTCAATGAAGGATCGCTACTTGCACTCTGAGTGCTAAATTCCAGAATTTGGCATGCAGCAAAGGGAACCGACCACAGAGGACCCGTTAGCCATGCTCAGGTCCATGGCTATCCTCCCCCCACACGGGGCTCCCAAGCCTTGTCCAGAAAGCCTCTCCAGATACCAGAGGGGGTTGGCCAGTCCCCAATCTGCCCACATTTCCTGCACAGAGGGTACCCCCATACCTGCAGCACAGCAGCCCAGGCCGGCGGGCGGGGGCTCTCCCCCAGGCAGGATTATCCAGCAAGAGGGACAGAAACCCGAGGGAGGAACCTTTAGAAGGTGAAGCATCTGTGACCTCACATTGCAAGAGGCTCAGAGGTGCGAGGTTTGGAGGCTGACTCCTGGCTCAGGGGAATCTTTCCACTCTACTACCTTCAGCAGAGTCACTGAGTCCATCGACTGTCACCACATGGTTCCAATGGAGCTTCTGCACTTCTGGGCACCACTTCTAGGGGTAACAACATCCACTTAAAGATGGGCATTTCCTCTAGTGCATTTCTTTGAATTCGGGAGGGAACCTTTCCCCAGAAACTCCCCCAGGTCCTAACTGTCATGGGAAGCTAAGAATCAGAGTATCTACAAGACAGATCTCTGTGATAGGAGGTGGGCTCTCTTGGTCACAAAGAAGGGAATGGTGGACCCTTCTGGGGTGGACGGTCCCAGCATACCCCAGAGAGACTGAATATACTGTGTAACTAAGACATATGCACAGGTGAAGAAGACAGGGCACAAAGTGGCTCAGGAACAACTTAATCCTGTGATTTCTGTTGAAAAGTGGCTTTTGTGTGGCAAAGATGAGACTCTTTTACTGAGATTCCACTAATTTGATTTTTTTTTTTTTTTTTTTAGAAAGCAGGATTTATTGAGAGGACAGAAATGCTCCCACAGTGGGTGGGACCTGAAGAGGTTGCCCTAATTTGATTTTTAAAAAGCTTGTTTTTGAGTTGAGGTCTCACTCTGATGCCCAGGCTGGAGTGCAGTGGCACAATCACAGCTCACTGTAGCCTTAAACTCCTGGGTTCAGGCAATCCTTCCACCTCAACCTCCCAAGTAGCTGGGACTACAGGTGCACACCACCTCGTTCAGCTAATTTTTAATATTTTTTTGGTAGAGACAAGGTCTCGGTATGATATCCAGGCTGGTTTCCAATTCCTGGACTCAAGCAATCCTCCCACCTCGGCCTCCCAGAATGCTGGGATTACAGGTGTGAGCCACCACACTTGGCCTGATTTTTAGAAAGCTTTAAGCGTGAGCAGTTTTTCAAGCTGACACGAGTTGTGCCCAACAGATCTTCACTACTGCAGTCACCACACTATTGCATAATCTTCTTTTTTTGCATCTCTCTCCCACGTTAGATTGAACTCCTCAAGGGCAGAAACGATGTTTTGTCAACTCAATTTCTATAAGCAAACTCGTGCCTGATATAGGCATTTCTTCATTAGTTGTTGCTCCTTGGGCCCCTGCCACATGCTCGGCACTGTACCAGGTAATGCATAAAACAAATGACTTGCTTTCATGTGGCTTAGCTGCTAGTGGGTGGAGACAAACAGGACAGATAATAGACAGGTATACACACAAGTATATACTACATGCAAAATGTCAAAAGATGGGTGCTAAGTGCTGTGAAGAAGTAAAGGCCAGGGGCTAGAAAGTGAGGAAGGAAGCACTGTCTCAGCTGGGTAACTGAGGAAGACTGACGAAGTAACACTGCAGCAGAGACGTGAATGGAGTGAGGGAGCCATGGGAATATGTTAAGAAAGAGAATTCCAAGCAGCCAGAACAGCAGGTGCAAAGGCCCTGGGACACAGGCCTGACTAGAGTGTTCAAAAATCAGCACAAAAGTCTGTGTGCCTGAAGAAGACTGAACCAAAGGAAGGTAGAAGGAAATGAGATCAGATAGGGCTCCAGGGCCAGGTCAAATCGGACTTGTGTCCACATTAGGGGCACAGATTTTGCTGAGGACCGTGGCGGCCATTGAATGGTTTTGAGTGGAGGAGTGATGTGATTTAATTGCATTTTAAGAGACTGACTATTCCCGGGCTCGATGGCTCAGCCTGTAATCCCAGCACTTTGGGAGGCCAAGGCAAATGGATTGCCTGAGCCCACGGGTTCAAGACCAGCCCGGGCAACTTGGTGAGACCTCATCTCTACAATAAATTTTTAAAAAATTAGCCAGGTATGGTAGCATACACCTGTAGTTCTGGCTACTTGGAAGGCTGAGGCGAAAAGATCGCTGACGCCCAGCAGGTTGACGCTGGGGTGGCTGTGAGCATGCCACTGCACTCCAGCCTGGGTGACAAGAGTGAGACTCCAACTCAAAAAAAAAAAAAAGATTGAGTATAGCTTTGTAGGAAGAATAGATTGAGGGGCTAAGTACATAAGGAGACAGGCAGTTTGGGGGAGAAGGGGCGGTTTGCTTCTTCTGACAAGCACATCTCGCTGGGGTAGTACAGCACGGTGTCCAACCAGCATATCTTGGAGCCAGGCTGCCTGGGTCCCGGTCTTGATTGTGTGATCTTGGACACGTTGCTTAATCTCTTTGTGACCCATTTTACTCACCTAGAAAATGGGAATCAGAACATTACCTTCCTCAGTGGGTCTCAAAGTGTGGCCCTCAGGCCAGCAGCATCAGCATCCCCTAGGAACTTCCCGGAAATGCAGAGTCTCAAGCCCCACCCCAGACCTACCGTTTCAGAAACCCTGGAGGTGGGATTGCCAGACAAATGGTAAGACATCCCAGTATCCTGAGTTTCAGTCAGGTAATGAATACTATTTGCGCGATGTTTGGGACACACATATAAAACAAGTTTTCTTTGTTTATCTGATTTACCAAATTGGACTGGGCATCCTGTATGTTTATCTGCTAAACCTGGCAGCCCTGTCTGGGGTAGGACCCTGCAATCTGTTTTAAGAGATCCTTATGGTGATTCTGGTGGGGGCTACATTTGAGAACCCCAGCCTTCCTCATCAGTGGCTCCGAAGGTTTTACCAGCTTGGCACAGTGCCTGGCATGTGGCCAATACTTGTCATGACTCCACCAAGAACTCGCTGGTGCCAGGGGACTGAGGCGCAAGACTGAATGAGTTGGTCGAGACTCACCAAGGGCATGTTCTCTTCTCTATGAAGGCTCTGCTACGTGGATTTGGGGGCTGGAATTCTTGGAAATTTCCAGACTGCACACATACAGTTACCTGAACTCTCCACCTACTCCAGAGGGAGGATTAACAATAGGCATAGGAAAGGAGTATCCATCTTCCCCCTCGGCTCAGGAATTTGGAACTTCTCTAATTTAGTAACCAAGAAGGTATGAAATCTAACGCCCATGACCGGGCATTCTGTTCACACCTGTAATTCCAGCACTTTGGGAGGCTGAGGTGAGACGACTGCTTGAGCTTAGGAGCTTGAGACCAACCTAAGCAACATAGTGAGACCTTGTCTTGACAAAAATGAAAAAAATTAGCAGGTGTGGGGGTACACATCTGTAGTCCCAGCTACTCAGGAGGTTGAAGCAGAAGAATTGCCTGAGCCCAAGAGGTCAAGGCTGCGATGAGCTCTGATGGTGCCACTACACTCCAGCCTGGGTGACAGAGTGAGACCCCAACTCAAAAAAATGATAAGTAAAATTTTAAAGATCCAGCTGGCAAATGACACTGTTAGAGAGAGGAGGTTTCCATCTCTGGATTGTTCTAGTCCATTTTGCCCAACACCTGGACCGAGGAGATAGTGTGTGGACCTAAAGGAATCACACTTGTAAATCTTGACTTAATGGATCAGAAAACATAGTTGAAGTGTATTTGTGAAAACAGAAAGGAAAACACCCCTTGACCTCACTGGAAATCACAGACACATACTGGGTGCCAAAAATATATATACAAATTTTAAGAGTTGTTATCTATGTATTACTTTTCAAAGTTGAATTAAATTACAGTAGCGGGGCGCGGTGGCTAAAGCCTGTAATCCCAGCATTTTGGGAGGCGGAGGCGAGAGGATTGCCTGAGCTCAGGGGTTCAAGACCAGCCTGGGCAACTTGGTGAGACTTCGTCTCTAAAATAAATAAAAAAATAAGCTGAGCATGGTAGCACGCGCCTGTAGTTCCAGCTACTTGGAAGGCTGAGGCGGAAGGATCACCTGAGCCCAGCAGGCCAACGCTGGGGTGGCAGTGAGCATGCTACTGCACTCCAGCCTAGGCAACAGAGCGAGACTCTAACTCAAATAAATAAATAAATAAATTACGGTAGCAATGTGTAGTACGGTGTTTGCTCAACCATGCTCCTGCCATTTCTAAACTGTCCTGCCTGTCGAATGATGACACTAGCATTCATTTGATTAACGCCATCTTTTGAGCAAACGTCATACTTAAAATGTGCATACATTTTTTTGGCACCCTTTGTGTGTCCTAATTATTTATTAAAGGGATTAAATGTGTCCATTCCATCTTTTGTGCCAATGAATGCTGCCAACTTGTTATACAAATAAAGTTAGAAATTTTATACAAAATAATCATCCCAAGTAACTGTGAGAAATGCCAGAAAAATACTAATTACCGTGTTAACTTGGCTCCAGGAAATAAACACCGAATTTATACATCTAGTAGCATAGAGAGTACACCCCAGCCCCACTTACAGACGAGTATCTTCTCAAGATGCGAGCGCTTCCTCAGACCTTGATGTGTTAACTGTGTCAGCTGTGAATTGTTCCCTAGCAGCAGCTTAATAGTCAAGCAGAGGCCTGGAATTAAAACGTCTCTCCTTTTCTTTAGCCAAATGGTAGTTCTAATTATAGCATTCAGACTGACGTGCATATTTATTTGCTCATCTCTAGCCTTGGCTTGTAATTAAGAGTTGGTTCTACCTTAGAAATGGGTGACAAATTATTACAATGTGTTCTGGGCTGTAGATGATTAGAGCAGGTGGTTTAGGAGGCTTTCCATAATTATGTCATCGTGTTACATTTCATGTACCTTACCAGGACACAGAGAATACAGCCACCCTGGAAGAGAAAGCAGCCTCTTCCACGGAAGCGCATGGCAACCGAAAAGTGCAGAAGGGCAGGAGCCATAAGCCCCAGTGCCCCATGATGGCAGTCTGATCTTCTGTCCCCTCTGCAGTTCCCCCCACCTGCTCAGTGGCACCCCTCTCCCCAGGAGGGCTTCGAGGGGGAATCCAGGAAGGCTCTCATCTGAAGCTCAGGAGACAGTCTCTTGTCTCTAAATAAACTCAGCCCTAGCCGGGCTCGGTGGCTCAGCCTGTAATCCCGCGCCTTTGGGAGGCTGAGGTGAGTGGATTGCCTGAGCCCGCAGGTTCAAGACCCACCTGGGCAGCGAGACCTCATCTCTACCCTAAATCAAAAAATCAGCCGGGCATGGTAGCACATACCTGTAATTCCAGCTACTCGGAAGGCTGAGGTGGAAGGATCGCTGGAGCCCAGCAGGTCGAGGCTGCAGTGACCGGGACGGCCACTGCACTCCAGTCTGGGCGACCGAGTGAGACTCCAACTCAAAAAAAAAATAATAATAAAATAAAATAAAATCAGCCCTGCTCAAAATCGTATGCCTCTCCTTTCCAAGGGATCGACATCCACTTCTGCAGAAAGCTCTGAAGTCCTCACTGAGATCCCTTCATGCTGGAGGATGCTCACGTGTTCCAGCCTCCGGGTTGATCTGTTTCTTATGGGTTGCCGCTGTTCTATGGGAAGAGCACCCCCGGCACTGAAGACCAGGGCACCCTTGTAGCCCACAGGCCATAGGACTGGCCGCCACACCACACTGTTCTGAAAACACCAGTGGGCGTAAGGCCCAGGGTAGACTAACTGGTCAGCCACCTCCTCTACATGAACTTCAGACACACACAGGATTCTCCCAGGGACTGCCACAAAGTGACACTTCCTGTTGTGAAGAACATTGCTGGATTGATTTCCAAATTTGATCTCCATTTGTCAGTGCCAGGTTTTACAACCAAATCATCTAGTTTATCACAGTCATCTAAGTAACAGCCTCAGGTGAAGTTGATGTTATTTAAGATCTCACAGAAAAGTGTAGAACAGCATTTCTCACTGTTTCCCACAGCTTTAACAGAGTCCAGAGAGGCCTTACTGGGGCATCTGAAGTTCTCTAAGTTTTGATGCCAGTCATTTGATGCCAGTCTGAAAATATCAAAATCTGGGTCACCTGGGTGACCCCTTACACCTGAGCATGGCTGTTCATTCTCACATTCATGCTTCCTCACTGAGCACCAAGCACAGAGCTCCAAACCTGCGTTGGGGTTACAGTAACAAATGAACATCCAGGCCCTGTCCTCAGGGAGCTTCTAGTCCAAGGGGTGTGGAGGTGATGGGAGCAGGATTCTGAGGTCATCGCACTGGGGTGTTCATTGTTCCCTGGCAACCATCTGGGCCTGCAGTGGGGGCCAGGCAGAGCTTGCTTCTGGAGAAGGATGTGGAGTAGAGAAATCTCTAGGAAGAGAAGTTCAGCGACACCCACAGCACTCACACCTCACCTGGGCTCCCTGCCAGGCCCCAGCCTTGCCCAAGGCAGGGAGGGTCTGCTGGGGTAGGGGCCACTTCACGCTCCAGTGTGTTCGTGTCAGCCTCCCCTTGATGGGATTTGTAGTTCCAGCAGATACCAATGCCCAGGCAGGGCCCTGTGATGACCCATTTTTCACTTCAGTGAACACTTTCAAGTCCCTTCCAGCATAAATAACCTCTAAGTCTTTGATTTAATCCTCCACTTTTAAAGGAAAGGGAAGAAAACAGATCTTCACTAATGGGCTTGAAGGAGGCCTTTTTGCTCAGACAATACTTGGTTGTATAACCCCCCAATGTGTCTTTCCAAACCAATGTTAAGGCTATTGCTCTTGAGAGTAATTGCCAGTTATGCAGAGATGAGATCTAAATGCTGATTTCTGCCTCAGATTCACATTCATAGATTCTCAGGGTTGATCCTTGAACATGTCTTTTTGGAGGGGCACAGTTCAGTCCCTTACACAGAGCAACCTCCCTGGGGAATCCCTGGAGGGACTTCGTGGCTCTTTGCAGCTGCTTTGAAGTCTCCCATCACCTCACGATCCCCACCTGCATACTACACCAGAACAACCCTCCTCAGTGAAGAGCAACCAGGTTGTCAACTCTCTGCTTTCCCGGGAATTCTGCATCAGAGCCTCTAACAGCTGTCTGTATTCTCAGCTAAAATGCTACAAGAAATGTTTTCGTGTCACAGAACTACAGTTTCTCCATTGCCAAAATCTTGCTTACATCTGCAACAATGTTCTGGGCTCTTTGGAAGGCTGAGGAATAGCTGAAAGAGGAGAGTTCAGGGACACACCAGGAGGCAGTCCTAATTTAAAGACACACAGACCACCTGCAGTTGTGCATTTGTGGTCTTCCTCCCTCACAACTCTGCCATCACTAAGTCACCTTCACAGCCTAAGAAAAAAAAAGAGAGTGGGCATCAACCCCAGCACTGAGAGGACAGTGGGGAAAATCAGCAATAGACCCCCATCAGGCTCCAAGGGGCACCCGGGCAAAGACAGAGTCAGATCTCAGCACCCTTTCTGTCTGGGACTAAATTTTCTCACGTATTTGCAACTAGAATTATAATAACTCAGGATTAGAGGGTCCCTGAGATGCCATTTAGCCCAATCCTTCTCCTGATCTTGTAGACAACAAAACTGAACCAGAAGGGATAGGTACTTTGCATATAGCAAGAAATAAAAATAAAATAGAATATTTTTAAAAGACTGACTGGGTTTGTGGCATGCACTGTAATCTCAACTATTCAGGAGGCTGAGGCAGGAGGATCACTAGAGCCCAGGAGTTTGAGACCAGCCTGGGCAACATAGCAAGATGCCATCTCTACAAAACAACAACAACAACAAAAAGATGGATGGCTGTGTATGTAAAATGAACAAATATTAAATTCTACAGGTTACAAAACTAGTTGGAGGCAGTTCTCCCCAGTCTTACTCAGGCCACACTTGAATATCTGATACTTTTGGTGGCTGTGGATTTGTGAAAGTGTCCCCCTTTCCTCGTCTGGAAGTTTCACTTGAATTTTACTCATTCCACATAAGGGGCATATTATTATTATTTTTTAGTCAGATCAGCCTTTACTAGATGATCTGACTTGTCTACTGATGTTACTCCAGTCGTGATCTATAAATTCTATTACTGGTTTTCCCACATCATAGAAAATGCAGTCTCCATCTAAGGGAGAGAGGGTAGAAACCATTCTGGTCACTTTATCTCATTTTATACTTTTGAAACTAGACAACGTATAACCTAGGAAAGTTGAGAGAACATGGGAACCTCGCCACAGGTTAAATGCAAGAACACATAAAAAGCCAAGAGAACAGAAAAGAGTAGTCTGAAGACAGGAAATGCCAGGCCAGTTTTCAAGAATGAGAAAAAAAATAATTCTAGATACAAACTAGCAAGACTGACCAACTCTGACCAAATTTCCAGAATGGAGGAATTTGTAAAGGCTTAATGGGGGGACAGGGGGAAGAGCTAATTGCTGGGGGCCAGTGGATGGCCACTGAGCACTGATCTCCCTTCACTTTGACAAGGTCATTAGGTTGACAACCGTGGGGAAAGCACAGAGCTAAATCGTCTTTGTTTTAGCCAGAAAATTGTCCACAATTCTTTGTAAAAACAGAAGAAAGCAAGGAGCACAGACAGCTCCCTTATCGCTGTCCTGCTGGCTGTCTGCCTTGCAGCATATTCAATGCACCTGTTTTTCTACTCATGAGGAGGAGAGAAAGAGGAGGAGGAAGAGGAGAGGAGGAGGAAGAGGGAGAAGAAAAGGAAGAAGGAGGAGGAGGAAAGGGAGAGAGAATCTAGACCTGGACAATGACAGTGTGACAACACAGGAGGCTGATGTCACCTGGAAAGAGGTCTCAAACCACATTCCCCAGCCAAAGTCCCCTAAGTGTCTAGGAAGGTGCTGCTGGGGTCTGTGACCTAGACGTGGCATTTCAAAAAGGCCTAATGGAAAGCATCCTTTGATGCACAGGCTTGCTAACATGTCATGGAAGCAGGGTATAATAGGCAGGGCCGAGGTCTTGTTCTGTCCAAGATGCATGGGCTTGGGTAAGTTAGCAAATCTATCTGGGCATTTTTATTTCTAGCAACAGGGAAATCTACATAATCTGAAAATCTCGTTGACACAAAACATCTAGAAATCTTAGATAATACATAATAAACATCCTGTTAAATGTACAGCTGAGTATGCAATCAGTAAGAAAAATCCCCACCAGCCAAAAACAAAGATGCTGAAACTCAAGCACTGCCTTTTGGTGACATTTGCCAAGCACAGGAACAAACAGTCTTGGGTTCCACAGCTGTCTGGGAACTAGACACAAGACCCTGGATCTGCACAAGGAGGTGACTTGGAAATGAGACTCCCTGGAAATGCAGGTCCCTTGGAGGCCATGCCCTCAATGATAGAATAGTGGGGTTTTTTGTTGTTTGTTTTTCGGTTTTTTTTGAGTTGGAATCTCATTCCGTTGCCCAGGCTGGAGTGCAGGGGCACACGCACAGCCATCCCAGTGTCAACCTGCTGGGCTCCGGCGATCCTTCCAGCTCAGCCTTCCAAGTAACCGGAACTACAGGTGCCTGCTGCCATGTCTGGCTAATTTTTTTTTAATTTATTTATTTATTTATTTATTGTAGAGGTGAGTTCTTGCCAAGTTGCCAGGCTGTTCTCAAACCCGTGGGCTCAGGCAATCCTCTCACCTCAGCCTCCCAAAGTGCTGGGATTATAGACTTGAGCCACTGCAACCAGCCTATCTAAACTTTTTTTAAAATAAAAAACGTAAGCCACACAAAGGCACTGGCACACACCTGTAGTTGCAGCTACTCGGGAGGCTGAGGTGAAAGGATTGCCAGAGCCCAGGAGGTTGAGGCTGTGGAGAGCCATGATCAGTGTCACTACACTGCAACCTGGGAGACAGAGTGAGACCCCAACTCAAAAAAAAAAAAATCAAAAACAAAAACCAGAAACTGTCCAGGATGAATCACAGAGAGACAAAGACTTGGGAAAAAATATGAATGTAAATTAAGGGAAATAAGAATAGTTAAGGACCAAGCCACATACCCCCGACGGTTTTGAAAGAAAAAAATAGGGAAAGGAAGGGGGGAAAATGCCTGCATGCCAAGCGCTAGTGTAAGGATCCTCAGATTCAAGAACACAGTCCAAAGTTAGATCTCACATCTCAACATTCCACAGTGAAACAACAATCGACCAAGACCAAGGGACAATCTGGAAGCAACAGAAAGAGCAGATCCCTTCTGAACACTAAGTGTTAGGCAGCTGATTTCTCATAGTGGTATCAGAAAGCAGAATACAAAGAAATATTGTTCTCAAAGTGCTAAGTCAAAATTATTGTCAAAGTGGGACTGCATATCTAGTGAAACTATCATTCAAGACTGATGGAAAAATAAAAATATTTACAGGCAAATAGAAACTAAATGGCCAGGCGTGATGGTGGCCTATGTCTATACTCCCAGAACGTTGGGAAGTCAGTATGGGAGGATCACTTGAGCCCAGGAGTTCAAGACCAGCCTGGGCAACATAGTGAGACCCCCCTGGCATGCACCTATAGTCCCAGCTACTCTGGAGGCTGAGGCTTGAGCCCAGGATTTCAAGGCTGTAGTTTGTCATGATTATACCACTGTACTCCAGCCTGGGTGATAGAAAGAGATTCTGTCTCTGGAAAAAAGAGAAGAAAAATTTAAAAAGAAACTAAATGAGATTATGAAAAGATCTTCAATTTTTAAAAATTTTAAGGAAGTACTTCAAAAAAGAAGGAAACTGAGCCCAAGGTCAGGCAAAGGGGCTCAAGCCTGTAATCCTAGCACTTTGGGAGGCCAAGGCGAAAGGATTACCTGAGCCCACAGGTCTGAGACCGGCCTGGGCAACGTGGTGAGACCTCATCTCTGCAATAAATCAAAAAATTAGCTGGGCATGGTGGCGCATGCCTGTAGTTCCAGCTACTTGGAAGGCTGAGGCAGAAGGATTGCGGGAGCCCAGCAGGCCAACGCTGGGGTGGCCGTGAACGTGCCACTGCACTCCAGCCTGGGCAACGGAGTGAGACTCCAACTCAAAAAAAAAAAAAAAGAAAGAAAAGAAAAGAAAACTGAACCCAGAAAGAAGACTGAGATGAGCATAGAAGGCAGTAAATAAAGCTTTCACAAAGCACTGATTAAATAAAAACAATTATAACTAATTTGAGGGGTAAGAAAAACAAAGTACAACTACAATATTGGACAAAAATAACATGTCAAGTTGGTGATGTGATTATGAGCAAAAGCATTCTAAAATGTTTATATATACACAAAATGGGAGAAAGATAGAAAATTGTAGAACTTCAGAAGTTAAGTACATGTGCTAGAATTTTAAGAAAAACCACTAAAAAGGTAGGCAACTTTCAAAGAGAGAAAGAAAAGAAATAGTTTATAACTTTCAGAATAGTAGAAAGTGAAGCCGGGTGCGGTGGCTAATCCCTGTAATCCCAGCACTTTGGGAGGCTGAAGTAAGAGAATCTCCTGAGTCCAGGGGAGTCCTGGGCAACTTGGCGAGACCTCATCTCTACAGTAAATCAAAAAATTAGCCAGGCATGGTGGTGCACGCCTGTGGTTCTGACTACTTGGAAGACTGAAGTAGAAGGATCCCCTGAGCCCAGCAGGTCAAGGCTGTGGTAGCCGTGAGTGTGCCACTGCACTCCAGCCTGGGCAACTCTGACTCAAAAAAGTGAAAATGAAATTTTCAAAAAGCAGAGTAGACAGAAAGTACAAAATAACAAATAATATTGTAGAAAAAACTTAAGGAATCAGTAATTATAAATATAAGTAAAATAAATTGCTAGTTAAACAACAGAAGTTGCCAGACAATTATTTTTTAAAACAGACTTATGCTGCTTATAAGAAACACAAGTAAAATTTAAAATTAAGGATTTATCTTAAAAATAAAGTGCTGGAGGAAAATATAGCAGGCAAATATTTACCCAAAGAAAATCAGTATAAACATATTAATAGGGAAAATATGTATCTACTCACTACCTTATGATGAAAGGCACATCAAGGTATAACCACCTTGATCCTGATACATCTAGCAATAGCCTCAAAATAGATAAGACCTACCCTTTCAGGACCCTGTTTTCTCATTCACAGAGAGAATTAGACACACTGAAAAAGCAGAGTTGTGAGTCCTCAATGAAATGCTGAATGTGAACGTGAGCCATTAATCAGAAAGTGCTACATAGAGTGAGTGGTCATTATTAAGAGAAAAACACCCACCATGTGCCGTGGAGAGCAGACCTGATCTGGAAAACAGGCTCAATGGAGCAGAGTTCCTGGAAGTCAGGCTGGATGAGCGGGGCACTGGGAAGACCATCTAAACAGAGCAGGAGGTTCCTGGCCTGCAAAGGTCAAGGATCCTTGGAAAAGCTATTGAATCCTACAAATCCTCTCCCCACTCTCAAACTGCACACCCGCAACACCAAGTACTTTGCAGACACACTCTGGTGGACACCCCTGGAAGTCTTCAGGTTTTCTGGGGTCTCTGATACAAAGAGTCGAAGGTAAGACATCCCAAAACCATGTCATGGGAGGAAAGTTGAAAGAGACTGAGGCTCGTCTTGGAGAAAACAGACTCCTTGGAAGGCTGAGAGACATTCTCATTTATGAAAGAGGAACCTTGTTCTCAGTGGGTCTAGGGATCAGAATTGAGGCCAGCAAGTAATGCTAAGGAAGTGTGTCTTTCCCTGTCTAAGAAAGGCATTTCCAGAGGAAGAGATGTCATGAGGTGGGGAAAGTGGTCCCGCAGAAGCGCAGTGAGGATGTTCCTGGCGAGGCGGGGGGGGAAGAAGTTGCAGGGGGGTGACTGGCTTAGGGACTGCTGGGCCTGGACCTGTGACCTTCCATTTGCCCTTCAACTCCTTAGAATGCAAGAGTCAAAAAGGGAAGGGTAATTGTAGAAATACTCTTCCTTCCTCCCTGTCTCCCTCCATCCCTCTCTCTCCCTTCCTCCCTCCTTCCCTTTCTTCCTTCCTTCTTTCCTTCCACAGTTGTTTACTGAGCACCCACCACATGCCAGGCACCATTCTGGCTGGAGATGGATGGATGACATTTTACTCCTAGTTCCAGAAACAGACAATGAACAAAATCACTGGAGAAAAGTCCATGATATGAAGAAAATAAAACGATGAGACAGAGATGGTCAGAGAGCTGAATGGGGAGCTAGTTTGGATAGAGAAGTCTTTAGAAAGAATGATTTTGATCTGAGACCTGAACAGCAAGAGCCAAGCACAGATTAGAGTTCCAGGACACAACAAGACCAAAGATGAGAGGTGGGCCCAGCTGGGCAGAGCTGGAGCACAGGTGAAGGATGAGGCAGGTGTAAGGTCATTTCAGAAGTTTTGTTTCAGTTTCTCATGTGTTGCCTTAAATGAGACCCACCGTTTTGATGTTGTCCCACTTGTTTATTTTTGCTTGTGTTGTACGTTTTGGGGGTCATGCACAATAAGTCATTGTCAAGACCGATGCCATGAAGCTTTTCTCCAATGTTCTCTACTAAGAGTTCTACAGTTTCAGGTCTTACATTTAAGTATTTAATTAATTTTGAGTTTATTTTTGTGACTACTGTGTGAAGGAGTCCAATTTATTCTTTTTCATGTAAAAATCTTCTGCAGAACAAAACAAATAGGTGCAAAAGCAGCCTAGAGATTGGAAAAAACATTTGCAAACCATGTATCTGACAAGGGATTCATATCCCAAATAGACAAGGCATTCCTACAAATACCTCTATTTCAAAATGGGCAAAGAATTTGAATGGACTCGTTTCCAAAGAAGATGTACAAATGGCAAACAGGTAACAAAAAGATTCTCGACACCATTCATTACCAGGGAAACGCAATAAAATCACAATGAGATCTCTGACCTCATATCTGTCAGAATGGCTATTACCAAATAAATAAATAAAAGATCATAAGTGATGGAGAGAATATGGAGATATTAGGACCCTTGTACACCATTGGTGGGGATGTAAGCAGTGCAGCCATTATGGAAAACAGTATGGAGATTCCTCAAAAAATTATAACTAGAACCACCATACTATCCAGCAATCCCACTTCTGAATATTTATCCAAAAAAATTGAAATCAGTATTTTGAAGAGATGTCTCCTCTTCCATGCTCATTGTAGCATTTTCACAATAGCCAAGATGTGGCTTTAGGAAACAACCTAAATGTCCATCAACAAATGAACTGATAAAGAAAGTGTGGTCTATGGACACAATGGAACGTGACTCAACCCGCGAGAAGAGACGAGTCCTGCCCTATGCTGCAGCAGGGATGAACCTGGAGGATGTTATGCCAAGTGAAATAAGCCATGGAAGGACAAATACTGCATGATTCTGCTTATATGAAGCAACAAAAGCAGTCAAGCTCATTGAAGCAGAGACTAGAATAGTGGTGTTCAGACTAGATGGAGGAAGGGGAAATGGGGAGTTGCTATTTAATGGGTATGAAGTTCCAGCTTTGCAAGATGCATAAGTTCTGGAGATCTGCTGGCCAACATTATGCCTGCAGTTCCCAGTACTGTCTTGTAAACTTAAAAATTTGTTGGGCCTGGGAGCAGAAGCTCATGCCTGTAATCCCAGTGCTTTGGGAGGCCGAGGCAGGAGGATCACTTGAGCCCAGGAACTTGAGACCAGTCTGGGCAACATAGCAAGACCTCATCTCCACAAAAAATTAGCCGGGCATGGTTGCATGTGCCTGTAGTCCCAGTTACTTGGGAGACTGAGGTGGAAGGATGGTCAGAACCCAAGAGGTCAAGGCTGTGGTTAAACATGATGGTGCCACTGCACTCCAGCCTGGGCAATGGAGTAAGACCTCAACTCAAAAAAGAGAGAGAGTGAGGGCGTGCACTGCACCTGCACAAATGACCAGCACTCCCTCCTCAGACTCCCAAGGGGAGGAGAGAAAACATGGAGGGACAAAAAGTCACCCGTCGGGTACAATGTGCACAGGTGGGAGTGCTGGGGGCACTTAAAGCCCAGACTCCTTAGCCACTATACAATGCAATCATGTAACCAAAAACAATTTATACCCCCTGAAGCAATTGAAATAAATAATAAAAATACCTATAAATTTTTTAAAATTATAAAAAGATCTCCCAGCACAAAGCCAGTTCCAAGATGCCTGTGTGCACTCCCTTTCTACAGCAAGCCACATAAACACAAAGGTGGAGAGACCGCAGTTCCTGGGGGTTATTTTGTCTGGGTGGTTTCATCATCATCATATTGCTATTATTATTATCCAGGATTATTCTTCCTAGATGCCATGCGGTTTGCTAAGAACTTTACACACAATTTAAGGCATTTCATTTTTGCCATGACCCTATGGGGTGATATTATTATCTATTATTATTGTCCTTCTTCCAAGGGAGTGGGAGTGAGACACGGAGAGGGAAAGTCATGAAGGAGTGAAGTGGGGATTCAGGTCCAGTCAGCCCCAAAATGGAGCCTGTGTTCCCCCTGGGCTCAAGCTATCCTCCACCTTGGCCTCCCAAAGTGCTGGGATAACCGGCACGAACCACCACGCCCGGCTCTAAGTGCATACTCTTTGTCACCACATTTTCCCACCCTTCTGCTTATAAAGTCACTAAGTGAATCTCAGTCCTAATGCAAAATGCAAGGCGCATCCACTCTAGTACACTTGATCCCGGGAGAATTTGCAGGACACTAAATGCAAACACAATCTCATTCTCAATAGTCACTAATCCCTCTAACAAGAGCAGGGACTCATACTTCAAACACATGATTGAGTTAATAATCCTGGCGCAAATATCTTCCTTCCACCGTGCAACTGCGACATTTTAAGGGGCACACCCAGGGCCAAGCTGGGTTTATGTAGTCTCCAAGGGAGTCCTTCTGATTTACAGATCCCCCACCAGCATGTCTTAGGAGGCCACTATTGGCCTTTCCAGTAACAAAATAGTGCTAATATTGGCAAAATAATAAGCAAGAAATAGTGAAATTTCCATCAGTGAACAAAATATTTTCTACCCAATTTGGTTTGGCAGCCCCAAAGCCAACTCTTGTATCTCCCATCATTTGCTTCAAATAGTTCTTCCTCCTCAAAATCATCACTGTCAGATAGTACTGTCAGATATTTTCCTTTAACAAGGTTCCCCTGTCTCCCTTGTTTAGAAAAGAACACAGGGTCAGGCATGGTGGCTTATGCCGGCAATCCCAGCACTTTGGGAGGCTGAGGCAAGAGGATTACTGAAGCCTAGGAGTTCATAACCAGCCTGGGCAACATAGCAAAACTTTGTGTCTACAAAAAAAAAAAAAATTAACTGGGTGTGGTGGTGTGCACCTGTAGTCCCAACTGCTCTGAAGGCTGAGGCAGAAGGACCGCCTGAGCCCAGGAGGTTGAGACTGTGGTGAGCTGTGATTTCACGACTGCACTCCAGCCTGGGTGACAAAGTGAGACCTCAAATCAAAGGAAAAGGGGGAAGAAAAGAAAAGAAAAGAACATTCCCTCTTGGAAAGAGCATGAAGATGAAAGAGAAGTATTAGAACCACTTGAGGGGAGATTGATCACAAGCTTCACATCTTTCCAGCCTGCAGCTCGCAGGCAAGTCACTTAAGCTCTCTGAGTCTCCTTTTCTTTAAACTGGGGTAAATGCGTACACACTTCACAGGGTTATGACAAAGACAAAATGAGGCAATTGCATGAAGTCTCCCAGCACAGTGTTCATCTGCAGGTCCCTTGACTCGCCGAGCAGGCTTTGAAGCCAGAGTCTGAGCTCTGTCCAGCCTTGCTTGAGAATGCAGATCAGACCTCCATCCTCCCAGAGCCCCGGCTTCCCTGACAACCAAGGGTGGGATGCCCTTGAGTCCCTTCCACCGTCCCCAGCCCCCAGCCCCCAGCCTCAGTCCTGGGAGGTGACCACCTTCTCTGCATCAAGGAGCAGGGCTCGGGAACTTCACTGAGAGTGCAGAGGCGCTGCTCAGGCCCAGACCTGGGAGAACCCTCGAGCACAGCGCCAAGAGCTCAGGGAACTGGGTCTGTACTGACTCCGAGGGGTGAGTCCCCACCCCACTATCTGACTTCTCTGAATTCAAGTATCCTCATCTACAAAATAGGAAGTGACATCAGTCTGCATTTGTCAAGGTTCTCCGGAGAAACTAAACCAATAGGATGGAGAGAGAGAGACACAGAAACATACACAGAGAGAGATTCACTATGAGGAACTGGCTCATGTGATTATGGAGACTGAGCCCCAATGTCTGCAGTCAGCAAGGTGAAGACCCAGGAGAGCTGACGCATGGTTCTTGTCTGAGTCGGAAGCCTGAGAACCAGGATTTCTGATGGTGTAAGTTCCAAACCGAAGGCTAGCAGGTTTGAGACCCAAGTCTCAAGTTTTAATCTGAGTCTAAAGGCAGGGAAAGCCCAGTGTCCTCACTCCAACTGTCAAGCAAGAGAAGCTCCTTCCTACCCAGGCTTTTTATTCTTCTCAGGTCTCAGTTGACTGACTGAGGCCCTCCAATGTTGGGAAGGCCATCCACTTTAATCTACTTAAATGTTAATCTCATCCAAAATCACCCTCACTGTCACATGATGTGGTGATTGGAATGAGCCCAGAGTGACTGTCTTCTCCATGAGCTGAAAGAAGAGAAGGGGGGTGAAGGGGGATGTCTCCCCAGTCATGTCAACAAATGCCACACTGTACCTGGCCAGGTGCTCACCTCCACCCCGCCCCCATCCAACTTCTACCTCCCACACCACACGGTCAGCCTTTCCTGGCTTAGTAACTCAGCTGTTCATGTGCTTGTTTTTGAGTCGGAGTCTCACTCTGTCACCCAGGCTGGAGTGCAGTAGCACGATCACAGCTCACTGCAGGGCTCTGGCAATCTTTCCACCTCAGCCTTCCAAGTAACTGGGACTACAGGTGAGCACTACCACATCCAGCTAATTTTTAAAATTTTTTTTGTAGAAATGAGGTCTCACTGTGTGGCCCAGGCTGGTCTCGAACCCCTGGGCTCAAACAATCTTCCCCTCTCAGCCTCCCAAAGTGCTGGGATTACAGGCTTAAGCCACCGTACATGGCTCCAGCTGTTTATTTATGATCCTGCAGGGTATCTCCCCCCCCCGTCTTAGAGGAAGTCTTCAGCCTTGGTGAGTGGAGCAGAGACGAAGGCTCCATGCCTCAGCCTTATCTCTCACAGAGGAGGTGCCCTCAGTCCTAGGTTGCCCCCACCCCACTTCCCAAGGCTCTCAAGGTGTATAGAGTTATAAGCTATAAGTTTCTCGTGTGCATACCCCACACTCCTGCCACAGGGCACCACATCCAAATCTGCTCCCCCCATCCCCACATCTTTGCCTAAGTTGTTCCCTCTGCCTGGAATACTGTCACCCTCCTCTACTCCCTCAGCCCTGAAGCAGCCACCTGGAAACTCCTCGATGTTCCAGTTCAAGCATGTGTTTCTCTGGGAAGCTTTCCCTGAGAAGACACAGGCAGAGAAGATGCAGCCAACTCGCTGGGCACAGTAAGCCTTTCTCCCTGGTAGGGAATTGAAGAAGCCCCATCATTGAGAGCCTGGGATCCTGCCTGGCAGGGTTGCCTGCTGAGGCATTTGTATCTGAGGATGGGGACACACACCAGGTAGTAATTACTTCACATCTATTATTAACCCGTATGTCCAGCACTGTTCTAGGAGCTAATCCTCACCATCAGTCTAGAACTCATGCCCTTGCGTTATCCCATGGCATAGAATAGGCATCCATAAGGCTGATTTCGCAAAAGAAGGACTACACAGGCAAACTTAGGTCAGGAGATCAGCAAAACATGCCCCTGGCCCTGTCATGCACCTGGATCTCAGAGCCAGGTAGAACCAGCTACCCAGTCATTCAGTAATACCAGCCTCCCTCTCAGACACCTGTGACCTCCTCTCCCATGGTCTCTGCTAGCTAGACTTACTTGCCTGTCAGAATCGCCTTTATGACTGGTCTTATGCTGCCCACTGCGGCTTCACCTAAAGACCAGGCCAAGACCAGGGACTGGCCTCTGCTCCAGCAGGACAGGTGGCAGCAGCTGGTGGGCTCTGGACTGTGGTCTCTTTGTTGTTTCCCATGTCTGCCCAGACCACTTTCAGACAGGCCCTGAGCCAGGAGCTCCTCAGGGGGAGACAAACAGTTACAACCAACCACACAGGCCAAGGCCTCCTGAGAAATTCAAACTGAGCCGCGCATAGTGTCTCATGCCTGTTATCCCAGCACTTTGGAAGGCCGAGGGGGGAGGACTGCTTGAGCCCAGGAGTTCGAGACTAGCTTGGAAAACATAGCAAGACTTCACCTCTACAAACAAACCAAGAAAAAAAAATCAAGAAATTAGCTGAGTGTAGTGATGTGTGCCTGTAGTCCCAGCTATTTGGGAGGCTAGGATGGATGGATCGCCTGAGCCCAGGAGGTCACGGCTGTGGCGAGCCATGATTGTGCCATTGCACTTAATCCTGGGCAACAGAGTGAGAGCCCAACTCCAAAAAAACAAAAAACAAAAAAATGCAAACTGAACAAGAGGAAGGGAAGCGTGAGGAGGTAGCATGAGCCTCAGACCTTGTGGGTGGGAATAACTGAACCTCCCCCTGCCAGCTACAGCCCCAGAGACCAGCGTCCCTGAAATGTTCCCCGCTCCTCTCCCCAGTCACCCTCCTCCCATGCTCCCCTCTCAGTCACCCGCACCTAACACCCTGTGCTGGCAACCAAAAGCTACCTGGCCTCCCACAGCTCAAGCCGTGGGTCCTGGGACCCAGAGGGTAGCAGTTCCACCCTTGTCAGAGACCACCATGAGACCACCAAGCACCACAGCCAGCAGGAAGGCTCAGCTCTGGCGGAGGGCTGACTGCCCAGTCCTGAGCTTGGGCCAAACCAGGCCTGGGGGTGAGGTCTGACTGACACAGGCTGGGAGTTAGCCAGAGCTCCGGGCCACCAGCCTGCGTGGGCCAGGGAGTATGGGTAAGTACTGGGGCTCAGATGGACTTAGAAAGCCAAAGGCAAAGCGGCCCAACCTGTTAGTATAGTATACATCTCCTTGACTTGTTAGGAGAAGCTCACGTAGTTAGCCATCCGAGGGCCACAGTCCCGGAGTGTGAGCTGGAAGGGATCTTGACACCTTAACTTTCCGGCGCCACAGCCCTCAACTGGGCTGGTATTTGGCCTGTAAGTACCGGTTCCGTTGTTAAAATACAATAGTCTTCCCTCCACACCAACTAGTAAATAGCTGCCGCCCTTCCAAGACCTTGCACACCAGCACAGCAAGAGACCGTAGCGTCCTTTCTGATTGGCTGATGCCTGGGTCCTACCTGTTGGTAACAGGTTAGACTATCACCCTTGCCCGGCTCCACTACTAACAGAGGCTCCATCTAGAACACCTGCTTCCCCAGACTCACTGCTGTGCTCCTTCACAGACACCTTCTCTGGACACTGCACTTGTTCTCTGGCTTTGATCAGAAATGGCCACAGAGAACCACAGTGCCTCAGACCCAAGACAGGTTTCCTCAGGGGCGGTGGGATGGCTGAGCCAGAGCTGGTGAGGCCTTAGGTCTGCAGGAGGATGCAAAGCTACAGGCCGCCACCTGCTGCCTCAGGCGTGTGTTGCCATCATTGCCAACTTGGGCTTCTACCCAACACAGCTTCAGAAACAGCATCCAGGAGAAACGCTGTCTCCCAAAATACACTCAGCTGCCCATCCATGGACAGTTACAGAATTTAAAAAAAAAAAAAAAAAAACCATGCCCAGAATAATTTTTCTACTGCTTAAAATTTCCCCAGTTCTCAGAAATCTAGAATCTTTGAACTATAAACCACTGAGTTTGTATTTTTGATAGCTGAAATAAAACTGTGTATGTTGGGTACTTTTCCTCTGCAAATAATAACCCAAGGCAAGGCCAGGAACCAACCCCAGAGGGGGTTCTAGTCGCAACACCAGACAAGAGCCATCATCAGAAGGGGTTCTTGCCTGTGTGACTGAGGTGGTCGTGGTCTTCCTGAGCCCCCAGTTTCTGGCTCTAAATTCACGTATGATCAGCTGCACCCCTCAAAGCTGTCATGATACTTAATGAAGAATGCAGGTGAGCACATGTTTCAACCTTAAGTGCTAAACAACTGCTATTTTTAATGTAATTATCTATCAGGGAGCTTTTAAATCGCCTCGCAGAGGCTCGATTGGGATTGAAAATGCAGAGTGTCTAATTGCTGAGAACTATCAAGGAAACTTCTGGGATAAAAATTAGGAGCAGACGAGTGTGAGTCGGCCAAGCCCCAGCTCTGCAGTTAGAATAAAGTACAGGTTTTAGAAGTCAGGTGTGAGGGGATCTCATTGCCGGGACCTTCACACATTGCCTGGTCCTTGGACATGACACTCAAACTCTTGAAGCTTTTGTTTTCTCATCCAAAAACTGAAGCTGATACAGTTCACCTAATGAGATGAGGTGACGACAGAAGATAATGCCTTACACACAGGGGCCGAATGCAAAATGGCTTTATCCATGATATTTCCCAGAAGGAGGTGAAGCCGTATAATCTGGGATGGGTTCAACTGCATCCCCCCAAAACTTATATTGAAGTTCTAATCCTCAGTTGCTCAGAACGTGGCCTTATTTGGAAACGGAGTCCTTGCAGATGGGATTAGTCAAGATGAGGTCATCCTGGGGTAGGGTGGGCCCTGATCCAACATGAATATGTCCTCATAAAAAGGGGAAATTTGGACACAGACACACACAGAAAGAACACCATGTGAAGATGAGGGTAGAGATTGGGGTGATGGTTCCACACACCAAGGAACATCACGGATTGCCAGGAAACCACCAGAAGCTAGAGGAGAGGTCTGACAGATTCTCTGTCACAGCCCCAGAAGAACAAGCCCCACAGACACCTGTTCTCTGACTTCTGAACTCCAGAACTGTGAGATGATACATTTCTGTTAACTCCCCAGTTTGTGGTATTTTTTTGTGGCAGCCCTAGCAAATGAATCCATAATCTAAGAGCTATTTTAACAGATTAAATATGTCATACTATTGAATAATCCTTACCAGTGGGACCAGTGGGGTAGTTCAGAGCCTAGACTAAGCTCTCTGGACTCCCAATACAGTGCTCTCTCTCCACAACACCTGAGGACTATTTCCTAGAAGTTAACATAATTTGCTTAAAGGAGTTCGGTTTATTATTATTATAATTTTTAGTTGTAGTCTCACTCTGTTGTCCAGGCTGGAGTGCAGTGGCACACTCATGGCCACCCCAGCATCAACCTACAGGGCCCTGGTGATCCTTCCACCTCAGCCTTCCAAGTAGCCGAACTACAGGCGCGTGTTACCACTCCCAGCTAATTGTTTATTTATCATAGAGACGATGTCTTACCAAATTGCCGGGACTGGTCTCAAACCCGCGGGTTAAGGCAATTCATTCACCTCAGAAGGAGTTCATTTTCAACTCATAAAAATATTTTTTAAAAGACGTTGCAGCCAATGTATAATATAAGGATTCTGGAAAACTGAATGGTAAAAGTGAGCAAAATAAAAACATTAAAATTTTTTAACCTGATTAAAATGGTTTATTAAAGTTCAACCTTTATGGAAAGCAGTGTGGTGATTTCTCAAAGAACTGAAAATAAAAATTGGGCTACCATTTGACCCAGCAATCCCACTTCTGGGAATATACCCAGAGAAACATATGAGGGGAACCCCTAAAAACCCGGGATTATCTTTTTTTTTTTATTTTTTTTGAGGACAGGCCCCTTGTAGTACAGGCTTCCCCAGATAGGTAAGTGTTCTAGGAATTCATTGGCATCAGGGCACCAGCTAGCATTGTTTTGAGAGGCTGCATTCAGCTTCAGTGAATTTTTTTATTTGGCGATCTTTCAACGCATTTGCCCACTTCATAATGGTTAATTTACAAGGAAACCTGCCCACTCTATGCTGAGTATTCAGCAGTTTTCGACCAAAAACAGCATGACCTTTGTGTACCACCCTCCCTATTCACCCAGTCTTACCTCGAGTGACTTTTTTTGTTTCCTGGGATGAAGAAACAGTCCTCAATGAGAAACGCTGAGGAAGAGATGTGGAAGAGATGTGGATGTGGAAGAGATGAAACAAAAAATGACAGAAGCACTAAAAAGCATAGTTCAAAAACTGTTTTGAGCAGTGGAAAAAGTGTCTCGGTAGGTATATTGAATCAAACGGAGAGAACTTTGAAGGTGACTGAAGTTTAAACATGTAAAAATAAATACACAATCTATTATAAATAAGTTCTGGGTCCTTTGGGGGGTCTTCCCTTGTAAATCGTTCTACCAAAAAGACAACTGCACACGTATGTCCACTGCAGCGCTGTTCACAATAGCAAGAACATAGAGCCAACCCAGAAGCCCATCAAAAGTGAACCGGATAAAGAAATGTGGTACATGTGAACAATGGAATACTACACAGCCATAAAGAAGAACACCATTTTAAGTGAACTCTCACAGAAACAAAAAACTGAAATCCTCATGTTGTCATCCATAAGTGGATCCTAAACACTGGATACATGGGCACAAAGGCAGGAACAACAGATGCTGGGCACCACTAAAGAAAGAAGGGAGGGAGAGGGGATAGGGTCACACAACCACCCACTGGATACTATGCCCACTACAGGCCATACCTTACCTTCGTGCAATCTACATATGTAACAAATCCTCACATGTACCCCACAACCCTCAAATAAATAATTTTTTTTTAAAAAAAGGAAAAGCCCTTTACATGCAGAGTATATATACATTTTTTGAGTTGGAGTCTCTGTCATCCAGCCTGGAGTGCAGTGCAGAGGCATGACCACGACAATCATGATTCATGGCAATCTTGATCTGCCGGGCTCGGGCAAACCTCAGTCTCCTGAGTAGCTGGGACTACAGGTATGCGCCACCATGCCCGGCTAATTTTCTTATTTTTTATGAAGATGAGGTTTCACCATGTTGTCCAGGCTGGTCTCAAACTCCTGGGTTCAAGAGATCTGCCCACCTTGGCTTCCCAAAATGCTGGGATTACAGGGATGAGCCACCATGCCCAGCCATAGTATATTTTAAAATTATTAAATAATATATGCCACTGCAAAATATTCAAATACCACAAAAATATATAATAGAAAGTGAGATATATGCCACTGCAAAATATTCAAATACCAAAAAAATATAATATAAAGTAAACATTCCCCATAATTCTTTTCTTTCTTTCTTCCTTCTTCCTTTTTTTTTTTTTTTTTTTTTTTGAGTTGGAATCTCACTCTGTCACCCAGGCTAGAGTGTAGTGGCATGCACATGGCCACTGCAACCTTGACCTGCTAGCTCGGGTGATCCTTCTGCCTCGGGCTTCCAAGTAGCTGGGACTCAGGCACACGACACCATGCCTGGCTAATTTTTTAGTTTATTGTAGAGATGAGGTCTTGCCAAGTTGCCCAGGCTGGTCTCAAACCTTTGTGGGCTCAGGCAGTCCTCTCACCGCAGTTTCTCAAAGTCCTGGGTTTATAGGCATGAGTCACTGCACCCAGACTATTTCTTTCTTTCTACTTTTTTTTTTTTAAGTTAGAATCTCACTCTGTCACCCAGGCATCACAGCTCACTGCAGCCTCACACAGCAGCCTCACACAGCACCATCACAGCTCACTCCAGCCTCAATATCCTGGGCTCAGGCAATCCTTTCACCTCAACCACTCAAGTAGCAACTACAGGTGCGTGCCACCATGCCCAGCTTTTTCTTTCTTTCTTTTTTTTTTTTTTGTAGAGACAAATTGTTGCTATGTTGCCTAGGATGGTCTCAAACTCCTGGGCTCAAGCAGTCCTCTCTCCTTGGCCTTCCAAAGTGCTGAGATTACAGGTATGAGCCACTGCACCTGGCCATAATTCTACCCCCTAAAGAACCAGGTGAACACAAGTCCATTCAGACTATTCCCTGTGCATTCAATACATATATAACAACAAAAACAGATTCATATCACATATACCACTTTGCAATTTGGTTTGCCATTGTTTTATTGTTTGTTTTGCCTTCACCTTATATAGATGACATTTTAACAAGAATTAGGTATTGGAAGGATACCACAGGTAAGTAATGTAACCTATTGGCTAATGATGGGCATTTAAGTTATTTCCTGTTTTCTTATTTCTTTTGTATTATTAATGCAAATAACACTGCATTCAGAAAATATCCTCAAATAACTTTGTACATCTGTATGAAGTTTTTGCAGAAAAAATGCCTTGAAATGCTAAGGCTAATATTTTATGTTCGTGGTGGTTTTAAAGCACATCTACAAATTATATGGCCTTTATCCCTTAAGAGGTGGGTTTTAATTTTCATCCCCTTGAATACTGGCCATTGTTAGTACTTGTTTCTTTTTTTCTTTTCTTTTTACAAGATAGTGTCTCACTATGTTGTCCAGACTAGTCTCAAACTCCTGGCCTCAAGTGATCCTCCTGCCTCAGCCTCCCAAAGTGCTAGGATTATAGGAATGAGCCACCGTACCTGGCCAGGTATTTGTTTCCAACAAACAGGATACGGAGGAAGTGACACAGAGTGGCTTCTGTGGTGAGGTTAGAAAAGGTGACATAGTTTCAATCTGTGCCACCTTTCTTTCTCAGGTATTCATCCTTGAAACCCAGCAATCATGTTGGAAGGAAACCCACGCCACATGGAGAAGCCCCAACTGGTCAGCAAGCTCAGAAAGATCACAGATGACAGCTGGCATCAACCTTCAACCTTGTGAATGAGCCTTCAGATGGCCCAACCCCATCTCACCATTTTATACCAACATGATTTGCCCTCAAAAGAAAATGAAAGAAGGCAGAGAACATTGGCTCACACCTGTCATCCCAACACTTTGGGAGGTTGATATGGGAGGATCGCTCAAGTACAGGAGTTCGAGACCAGCCTGGGCAACATAGCTAGATTCCATCTCTATAAAAACATAAATTAAGTCTAATTTCAATTTAAAAAGCCAAGCACAGTGGCTCCTGCCTGCAGTCTCAGCACTTTGGATGGCCAAGGCGGAAGGATTGCTTGAGGCCAGGTGTTCAAGACCAACCTGGGCAACATAGCGAGGCCTCATCTCTACAAAAAATGAAAAACATTAGCCGGTTATGGTGGTGCACTTCTGTAGTCCCAGCTACTTGGGAGGTTGAGGCAGAAGGATTGTCTGAGCCCAGAAGGTCGAGGCTATGGCGAGCCGTGCTCATGCCACTGCACACCAGCTTAGGTGACAGAGTGAGACCCTGACTCAAAAAAATAAAATGAAAGAAATACAAATCACAGTAATGCCATCCTTAGCAAGACCTGTCTGAAAGATTGGTTCTTGACTGGTGTCTGGGAACGTGAAACTTCTCTGAAAAGAATGGCCCACTTTGCCTACACTGCTCGTACCAATACTATGACGTATGCTGAACACCTGTCTTCCTTCTGGAAGTCTAGAATTTTGGTACATACTAGGCAGAGAGTGCCTCTGTGACTGGCCCCCAGTAAGATGCTGAGTCTCCAGTGAGTGTCCTTGGTAAACGGCCTTCCACACACGTTGTCCCAACACACTGCTGAAAAACACATCCTCCATCACTCCGAAGCTCATGCCTGGCTTCCTCTGGATTTCACCCGTTTGCCTTTTCCCTTCGTTTTTTTTGCTTTGCTTCCTTTTGCCACAATAAATCATAGCCTTGAGTGTCACGTTATGCCAAGTCCTGCAAGTCCCCCCATCAATCACCGAACCGGGCAGGGGTCTTAGAGACTCCAACACATGGCACAGCTCCCATTCTGCAAGACGACAGTGAAGCTGGCACGCTCGTACCCTGCTGAAAACATGTACGTGGGCATGTTGTCTGAGGACAACGCCACTCCTTACATGGAAAGCCATTCAGATGTCCATTTCCTCTGCCTCAGTAACCCCACACTGGCAATGTGTCCTTTTGCAACAATTCAACGGAAGAAAACAGAGGCACGAAGCTGCTCCTCGCAGCTGATGCTTAACCTGAACAAAAAGTACAGGAAAAAATGGTTAAGTAAATGGTGGGACATCAACGCTGAAGAAACTGGCCAAAACGAGGAGCATAACGATTATAACAAGAAACATAAAAGTATGTTTCTGAAATATTTTTAAAATGTTAAGCTGGGTACAAAATGGCGGGTCCATTGACAGCAATTACATAACCAACAGTAAGATCCAA
Source organism: Carlito syrichta (assembly GCF_000164805.1). Classification (NCBI taxonomy): domain Eukaryota; kingdom Metazoa; phylum Chordata; class Mammalia; order Primates; family Tarsiidae; genus Carlito; species Carlito syrichta. The sequence goes on from NW_007252748.1 coordinate 766,863, forward strand.
AGTGACTATTCGGAAGGGAAAACGGTGGGGGCCAGGCTGCACCAGGAAGGAGGGGGTAGAATGTTCCATTGATACATTGCCTTTTGCTTTAATGTTGCTGTTCTAATGTGCTAGAAAGCTTTCTGGGGACTTGGTAGGAGCAGCTGACAAGGTGTGAACGGCGGTTCCGAACCCTCTCTTTGACTGTCACCACGTGTATAATGCCTTCCAGGTGTGTGCATGCAGAGAAAAGAGGGTCAGGGTGTGAAGCCAAAATGCGTATCTGGGAAGCAGAGGCTTAGGGGAGAACAGGGACAGCTAAGATCTGCAGACAAAGATTTCCCCCGCGCGCCCGCGCTGTCCACGGACTCGCATCTTCCTCTCCCTCCGGTTGGTTCCTCGGTCCCACGCCCGCCGTGGAAAGCCCCTCCGCCCCGCCCCACCTCGCCCCGCCCCACCTCACCCATCAAAAAGGGGCGGGGTCTACAGGAAGTGGGCGGGGCCGCCCTCGCCAGCCCCGCTTACACCCGCCCCGTGGGGCGGAGCCTCGCCCCGCTCTGTAACTCACAGGTGCCGCTGGCTCCAGGCTTCGTGGGGCCCGCCCGCCCGTCGCTGCGCACCTGCTTCCGGGCTGGAAAGTTCTGCCGTGAGTGCTTGAAGGTTCTAAACTCGCCGCACTTCGCTGGGAGGGAGGACAACCCCTTAAAAGACAACTCCAGCAACTTCACCGATCCTGGGACTCTTATCCATTCCTGGACGGTCTCATGTAAGTCAGATTACAAATCGTGGGATGTGGAGGGGGCAGTGACTCGCTCAAGGGCACACAGCAGGTCACTGGCAGAGCAAGGACTGGAACCCGGTGTCCTGGTGCGCAGATGAGCCCGGCCTTAGGGCTGGGAGGGAAAGGTGAGGGGCAGGGGGTGTTCCTCCCAGGCTGGGCGCAGTGAGGCCCGCCCAAAGTGAATGTGGATACTTCTCCAGGAACAATGACGTGAGAAAAGAGACTAGCAGTGACTGACCTGAACTGACCGGTGAAATCTTTTCCCCCAAAACATTTTACTTTGAAAATTTTTCAGACATAGAAGAGTTGAAAGAGTTGGTGGAACAAACAACCATATGCCCATCAGATAGATACTATATTAATATTTTATTTTATTTGCTGGCCACATAGCAATCCATCCCTCTATCAGTTATCAATATGAAAGAACTTTTAAGTTAAATTTTATTATTTATTTATTTATTTTATTGTTTTGAGTTGGAGTCTCACTCTGTGTCCCAGTCTGAAAAGCAATGGCACAATCACGGCGCACCATGACCTCAACCTCCTGGGCTCAGGAGATCCCTCTGCCTCAGCCTCCTGAGTAGATGGAACTACTGGCATGCACTATCTTGCCTGGCTAATTTTTAATTTTTTTGTAGAGACAAGGTTTCGCTACATTGTCCAGGCTGGTCTCAAACTCCTGGCCTCAAGCAATCCTCCCACCTCGGCCTCCCTAAGTGCTGGAATTACTGGCATGAGCCACCTGGCTAACCTCTGCAAACCAGCCTCCATGAAAATATTCAGCCTCTACATACATCTGGAACTTGGTCAGTCAGGAGGGTTCATACAGATACCTTTGCTAGCCTTTTTGTGTCCTGTTCCCTGTGCCTGGAGCCTGTGACTAGGGGACCTGGGTGGAAATATCTTGCAAGGCTGCTCAGTGCCACAGCCTGCAGTTGGCCTGACAAGGCCTCCCAAGACACACAGCAAGGACCTCCTAGGACAAAGGTCACTGACCCCCAGGCTGCGGACCAGTATTGGTCTGTGGCCTGTTAGGAACCAGGCAGCACAACAAGAAGTGAGCGGCAGGCAAGTGGGTGAAACTTCATCTGTATTTACAGCTGCTCTCCGCCACTCACATTACTACCTGAGCTCTGTCTTCTGTCAGATCAACAGGGACATTAGATTCTCATAGGAGCATGAACTCTATTGTGAACTGTGCGTGTGAGCAATCTAGGTTGCACGTTCCTTTTGAGAACCTAATGCCTGGTCAGCTGAGGTGGTGATTAGCAGTGATGTTTGACAGTTGCATACCTGCCCCCCCTACCCAACCATGGAAAAATTGTCTTTCATGAAACCGGTCCCTGATGCCAAAAGGGTTGGGGACTACTGTCCTAGGACACAGCCTTTTTCTGGAGCAGCAGGCACTGCCTCTCTAAACACACTCATGGGACCTTTTCTGGGGGATCAAGGAAGTCAGCTGCTGCTCCTTGGGGAACGTGGCAGGGACCTGACCTTGCCATGCTGGGGTACAGATACCCCAGAGAGAGTAACACCCAGAAAAGCCTGCTCTGGGGCCCCAGCACACAGCAACCCATTCCTGCTGCTTTCCCAGAAGCATTTATCTTTTTTTTTTTTTGAGTTGGAGTCTCACTCTTTCGCCCAGGCTGGAGTGCAATGGCACACTCATGGCCACCTCAGCATCGACCTACTGGGCTCCAGGATCCTTCCGCCTAGCCGTCCAAGTAGCCAGAACTGCAGGTGTGCACTACCATGCCCAGCTAATTTTTTGACTTATTGTAGAGATAAAGTCTCGCCAAGTTGCCCAGGACTCAAGCAGTCTACTCACCTCAGCCTCCCAAAGTGCTGGGATTCCAGACTGAGCCACCGAGCCCAGCCACAACATTCATCTTTACCAGAATGCCACTAGATGCCAGCCTGTCTCATCCGAGTTCCAGAAGGAGGAACAGAGGAAAGACAGAGAGTCCCAGACCTGGAGCTCTGATCTTGGACTAATGTTGTCCCAGAAGGTCACGTCACTCGACCCCTTCCTGACGCAAGTGCCAAAAGACAAAGAGAGTGGCCCTCAGCCCTGCCACCTCCTTGACAGCCCTCTGCCCAAGTTCAGTGTGAGCTTCATCGCCACCTCTCTTCTGGGCCATGGCAATGGTGACTTCACTGGTTTCTCGCCTCCTTCCTGGTGGTTCTGTGCCCTGCGGCTCCTTGGGGCCTTAAGCCCACCAGTATCACCTGCTGTGTGCAGGATACAGTCCAAAACACCCCTGGAGCCTCGTCCCCGTGTGACCTCCAGCCCCAGTCCTTTCCTCCTCCCCCCACTTCTCCCAGTGTGGCTCTCTCTCACATCCAAGCTCTTATAGTCTCCCCAGTTTTTCCACCTAGTAAATCCCTTTACCTGTGACCTCCCAACTCCTTATCCCTCTCTTATGGAAGCATAGTCCCGAAGAGGAGGCGTTCAGGGCTGGCCACAAGGCAAGTCCTGTGGCTTGTAGGCTGAACTGGTGCCCATACCCCTGAGCACCCCCATGTATGCCTCCGTCCAGACTGGCTTTGTCTGAGCTCAGTTGTTCATGCGTCTCTTTTTCCAGCTGCACAAAGAGAGGGATCACCATGCCCAGCCGAATCAGCCCACAGAACAGCTTGGTGGCAGGCACTGTGAGTCTGCCGACACTGTAGGGACAAAGCCCAGAACCGGAAGCAGAGAGCACCTGGGGCAGAAGCCGTGAGAGCTGTGGGGAGTCTGAGGGGGCCAGCTGAGCCAGATCACAAGGAGAACCCGGCTGCACCTGGTCAAACCGAAACAGGGCTGAGGGTTCAGATCATGACTCCTGCCCTTGGAGCCTCACTGTTTCCTCGGTGAGCTTTAGCGAGCAGCTCAAGGCCAGGCTCTCAAGGTAGTAAATGTGTGACCTCAGACGGTCACCTAATCTTGCCTGTGAAGGCCTCAGTGTGCTCATCTGTAGAAGGCGGTTGGAAAGGCCTGCTTTGGGTGGCCAGGCAGGCTCAGCTAGGTATAGCATAGTGACTGGGTGCCTCCCAGGCCGAGGTAGGAGGATTACTTGAGCCTGGGAGTTTGAGACCAGCCTAGGCAACATAGCAAGACACATACACACACAAAAACCAACAGGTGTGGTGGTGTGTGCCTGTAGCCAGGCTACCTGGGAGGCTGAAGTGGAAGGATTGCCTGAGCCCAGAAGGTCGAGGCTGCAGTGAGCTGTAATTGTGCCACTGTACTCCAACCTGGGAGACAGAGTGAAATCTTGACTCAAAAATAAAAAATTTTAAAAAAAGATACAGCATAGTGCTCTGTGAACTTAAAGGGTTTACTGATGGACCAGATATTAATAATGCATATTCACCGATTTTTCCCTGGCCTGACATATACTCATAGCCTCTTCTTCCATCATTCCAACAGAAAAGCAGGAAGCATCACACTCCCGGGTGATCTACAATTCCCAAAGCACCCACATGTCCCCTTACCCGTGCGAGCCTCGCAGCATCCACGAGGGGGCAGCACAGGGCTGTTATGGCCCTTCACAGCCCTAAATGGGCAGAGGCTGCTCCAGGCCAAGTGAGAAGATCAAGTCCGCGGGCTGAGGCACAGGCTGGCCTGTCTGGGATCCCCGGGAGTCTGGACTTTGCCCCTCTCCCTCTCCCCCACACACGGAGTTGAGTGTGGCATCAACTCGGGAACTCTCCACAACCCATCCCTAGGGCTCAGATCTCTCTCTCTCTCTCTCTCTCTCTCTCTCACACACACACACACACACACACACACACACACACACACACACACATACACACACACACGCACACACGGACCCGCCCCTTCCTCCCTTCCTGGGCACTCTTTGGAGAGGCCGTTCCCAGGACAACTGTCAACACAGGCGAGAGTTCAACACCCAGCTGGACCCCAGTGCTCTCCCCAGCCAGGACGGCCCTGTCCCCATCGGTCACTCAGAGCTTGAGGCCCAGGGGAAAGTGAGGAGGACCTTTGCCTAGGCTGTCCCGGGAGAGGTCTGAGCTCAAGAGCGTGGCTTTCTCCTCTCTCTCTCTCTCTCTCTCTCTCTCTCTCTCTCTCTCTCTCTCTCTCTCTCCCTCTCTCTCTCTCCCCCCTCCCTCCTTCTCTTCTCTCTCTCTCCCTCTCTCTCTCCCTCTCTCTCTCTCTCTCTCCCCCCCTTCTCTTCTTCTCTCTCTTTCCCTCTCTCTCTCCCTCTCTCTCTCTCTCTCTCCCCCCCTTCTCTTCTCTCTCTCTCCCTCTCTCTTCCTGTCTCTCGCTCTCTTCCTCCCTCCCTTTCTCTCTCTCTCCCCCCCCCCCCACAAATTCACTCTCACATACACACTTGCACCCATGGAGAGCCCCCTCACCCCTGGGCTCCAGAGAACCACATCAGCTGGATACCGACTGCCCCCTGCCAGGCCACCGGCCCGGGGTGGTCCTGGGGCAGTCAGGAGTCTTGGCAGTCAGGCTCCAAAGACTCAGCAGGTGGCCCGGGAAGCCAAGGAGGGCGTGAAGCAAGACCAGCTGTGGAGGGAGCTGCAGGAGGCTGAGTGGCAAGGCCGGCAGCGCTGGTGAGTCCTTGCCCTTCCTTCTGGACACTGGGCCCCAGCCTGACTGCAAGTGTGAGAAGCTCCTGGAAAAAAGGAGATGGCTGGAAAAATGATCCCGACTAGCAAAGGGACAGAGCCCATGACTTGCGTGCCGGGCAAGGGAGGGATGCGCGCCCAGCCCAGGGCCAGATTTGAGCCTAGGATGTGGGGGTGGAGGGAGGCCCGGGGCCAGACACTGGTGGGCCAGAGCAACCCCACCTCATTCATTCTCACTTCCCGAAGAGGCCTGGAGGAAGGGGACCCCGTTGCAGAGCCTGGAGGGAAGGTCCGCCAGAAGCTGTAGAGTGAACGATGCTGACCTCGGACCTCGGGAAAGGACTCATGCAATCATGCAGTCCAAAAATACCCACGAGCTGCTTGTCAGGTTGTGACTGGGAACAAGACCAACCTGGCCACGGCTCCACCAGGGCCTTTGTTCTCAGGACAGGGCGGCTGAAAAGCAAGCAGAGAAACAAACAAGTGCAGATCAGCACAAAGTGTGACTAGGGGTATGAAGAAACAGTCGGGGGCGGGGATGGGGGAGAGTGGTCACTCACAAGGCCTCTCAGTGGAGGTGACATGTAAGCTGAGACCTGAAATATGAGAACGGGCCAAGAAAATGTTTGGTGTTTAAAAAACAAAGCAAAGAATGTCTGTAGCCTGGCACGGAAGAAGGAGGACCGTGGAGGGAGGGGGAGGAGTCACCCAAGCACTTGGATTTTTTTTTTTTTCCATATATAAGGAGAATATAAGGAAACCATGGGTTTTAAGCAAGAGCAAGACAGGATCTAGGTCACTTTTTAGGGTTTTTTTTAAATAGGAGTCTCACTCTGTCACCCAGGCTGGAGTGCAGTGGCACACTAATGGCTACTGCAGCCTCAACCTGCTGGGCTCAGGCAATCCTTCTACCTCCACCTCCCGAGTAGCTGGGACTATAAGTGTGCAGCACCACACCTGGCTAATTTTTTTATTTACTGTAGAGATGAGGTCTTTCCAAGTTGCCCAGATGGGTCTCAAAGCCCTGGGCTCAGGCAGTCCTCTAGGCTCCGCCTCCCAAAGTGCTGGGATTTCAGGTGTGAGCCACCACGTTGGCAAGTTCACATTTTTAAATTACCAGTCTGGTAGGTCTCTAGAATGTATTCATCCTGCACAACTTAAACTGTCGCTGTGGGTTAACAAATCCCCATTCCCCTCCTCCCAGCCTCTGGCAACTACCATTCTATTCTTTGCTTCCCTGAGTCTGACTATTTGAGGTATCTCATAGAAGTGGAGTTATGAGCATTTGTCTTTCCATGTCTGGAGTGTTCTACTTAACATAATGTCCTGCAGGTTTATTCATGTTGGAGCATAGTATGAAATATCCTTCTTTTGTAAGGCTGAATGCACGTAGATGGTGTATTTTCTCTACCCATTCCTTTGTTGGTGGACATTTAGTTTGCATCCTCACTTAGGCTATTATAAATAGTGCTAAAGGCTGGGCTCAGTGGCTCAACCTGTCATCTCAGCACTTTGGGAGGCCGAGGTGAGTGGATTGCCTGAGCCCGAGGGTTCGAGACCTACCCAGGCAACTTGGCAAGACCTCATTTCTACAATAAATCCTCCCCCCCAAAAAATTAGCAGGGCATGGTAGCGCGCACCTATAGTTCCAGCTACTTGGAAGGCTGAGGTGGAAGGATCGCTGGAGCCCAGCAAGGTCAGTGCTGGGATGGCCGTGAGTGTGCCACTGCACTCCAGCCTGGGTGACAGAGTGAGACTCCTACTCTAGATAGATAGATAGATAGATAGATAGATAGATAGATAGATAGATAGATAGATAGATGGTGCTACGGTGAATTTCTGCATGCAGAAATCTCAACAAGATGCTAATTTCAATTCTTTTGGACAAATACTCTGGAGTGGGATAGCTGGACTACAATGATAGCTCGCTTTTTAATTTTTTGAGAAACCTCTGTACTGCTCTCAGCAGCTCCAGCTTTTGGCATCTGTGTCAACCCTTGCACCCCACCAGGGTTTCGATTTCTCCACATCCTTGCCAACACTCACTGGCTCTCTCTTTTTGTTTATTTTTCACAGCCATCCTAACAAGTGTGAAGAAATAGCTCACTGTGGTTTTTGACTTGCATTTCTTCTATAATGAGTAACACTGAACATCTTTTCATTAAGAGGTCTGACAATTGGTCAGGTTCGGTGGCTCAGCCTGTAATCCCAGCACTTTGGAACGCCAAGGTGAGTGGATTGCCTGAGCCTGCGGGTTCGAGACCTGCCTGGGCAACTTGGTGAGACCTCATCTCTACAATAAGTCAAAAATTAGTTGGGTGTGGTAGCACATGCCTGTAGTTCCGGCTCAGGCGCGAGGATCGCCGGAGTCCAGCAGGCGGAGTCCAGCAGGTTGAGACTGTGGTGGCCGGGAGTGTGCCACTGCCCTCCAGTCTGGGTGACAGAGTAAGATTCCAACTCCAAACAAAAAAGAGTTCTGACAGTTAAGTCCGGGAGCTCATCTTAGGGAAAGTGCTACATACCTCTTTTCTTTGAAGTACTCCCCTTGGGAAGCTATGCACTGACAGCAGTACCTAGTTCACCCATCAAAGCAATTTTGGAATTCTTTTTATGGAATGGCCATTAGAGCTGTCATCATCTTACCCGTGTCCTGAATGTCATCAAAATGTCTTCCTTTCAATATTTTCTCTATCTTTGGGTAAAGAAAAAAAGTCACTGGGGGCCAGATCAGATGGGTAGGGAGTGTGTTCCAATACAATTATTTGTTTACTGGCTAAAAACTCCCTCACAGACAATGCTGTGTGAGCTGGTACATCATCATGATACAAGTGCTCCTTCAGGACCATTTTTGCACACACCTTTCTCATGCCAAGATTTTCAGTGAAGATTTTCCTAACGAGGAGGGGGAGACACATAACATCAATAAGGGCCCCAAACTTTACCTGCACGATGGCCACTTATGTACCTAACCCTGAATTGTATCCCACATCTTTAAAATGAAAACAATAATTAGAAGAAAAGAAAGGTTTTCCTAACTGTTTCTCTATCGATGTTTATTTGGTCTGCTATGCTTCTCACAGTCCACTGACAATTTTGATACACAATTTGATGAATCTTTGCAATGTTTTCATCAGTTCTACCTATTGGCTATCCTGACCTCTCTTCATCAGTAACACTTTGTCTCCCCTCAGAAAAATGTTTCCTCCATTTGCACACTGCCATTTTCTTCATGGCGTTATCCCCATAAACTTGGACTAACATGTCCCTGATTTCACTTCCACTCTTGTCGAGTTTAACAAGAAATTTCATGTTTGTTCGTTGCTCTAATTCAAGCTCTGACATTCTTGCAACGGAACAAAAACACACAACAATAATGACCGCCACTCAGCAAGTTGACAGGAACACAGTTGTGAGACACTGATGTACCCAGGTTATGAAATCTTACCAAGTTGTTTATACAGAGCTGCCCACATAAGCGCACGGTGGCAAGTTCATGAACTTAATCATCAGCCCTCGTATACCTGTTGGCCATTTACTGTCTTCCTTGGAGAAATGTCTCTTTAAGTCCGTAAGCCTTTTCTTCCCATTGCGTTTCTGGGTCTTATGCTACTATTAAGTGGTACAATTTCCTTATGTATTTTGGGAATTAACCCCTTATTAAAATATGATTTGTGGATATTTTCTCCTATCCCTTGAGTTTCTTTTTCACTCTACTGATTGTCTCCTGTGCTCTGTTTTAGTTTGCTGTAATTCCATTTGTCTATTTTTGCTTTTGTGATCTGTGCTTTTGGCATTAGAACCACAAAATAATTGCCAAGACTGAAGTCATGAAGCTTTCTCCAGTATTTCTGAGGTGATTTTTGTGTCTGATGTAAGAAAAGGATCCAATTTAATTCTTTGGCATGTGAAAAACTTCTGCACAGCAAAGGGAACAATGCAGTGAAAAGGCAGCTATAGAATGGCCGAAAATATTTGCAAACCGAGTAGATGTGAGAGGAGAGTGAAGGATGACAGAGATCTCCAGGTTGAATAATTAATGGGGAGGAGAAGATAAAATGCTGAACATGCTGTGCTCTGGTGAGTTGTAAGATTCTTACCCACATCCAGATGGAACTGCCCAGGAGGCGGTGGGATGTGAGAATCGGGTGGTACCCATTGAAACCCCACACAGACAGAAAGTAAACTCGTGGTTCCCAGGAGTTGAGGGAAGGGAGAATGGTGAGTGGCCACTCATGGATACAGGACTTCTGGGGGGTGATGAAAATGTCCTGGAATCAGATAGTAGATATAGATGCACAACTCCATGAATATACTAAACAGCCCTGTACTATATACTTTCAACAGTGAATATTTTTATTTTTATTATAAAGATGTGGGGTACAATTCAGGGTTAGGTATACAAACATTGATCATGCAGATACCCTTGTTGATGAGGTATG
>NW_007252748.1:776665-777041 GCF_000164805.1 Carlito syrichta
ACTGCCAATCCCACCCCCCTCCCCTGAGTTTCCCACTACTGTCAATTGCTTTCTTATAGCATTATAATTGTTCAAGGTCCGCTTATGAGTGAGATCATTTGGAACTCTGTTCTTTGTTTCTGTGATAAATCACTGAGTGTGATCAACTCCAAACCCATCCAAGTTGTTGCAAAGTTCATATATTTGTCCTTCTTTATGACTGTATAATGTTCCATTGTGTATACGTATCACATTTTTTTTATCCAGTCCAGCTTTAATGGGCAACATGGTTGATTCCGTGTTTTTGCTATTGTGACTAGAGCTACAACAAACATACGTGTGCAGGTATCTTTTTTGTAGAATGATTTGAGTTTCTCTGGGTATATTCCCAATAGGG
>NW_007252748.1:777085-792839 GCF_000164805.1 Carlito syrichta
ATTCCCAATAGGGGAATTGCTGGGTCATGTGGAAGGTCAATTTCTAGTTCTTTCAGGAATTGCCACACTGTCTTCCAAAGAGGCTGCACCAGTTTGCATTCCCACCAGCAGTGTAGAGGCGTTCCTTTTTCTTCATATCCTCGCCAGCATCTGTTGTTGTTTGTTTTATTAATGGTGGCCATTCTTACAGGGGTTAGGTGGTATCTCAGTGTGGTTTTGATTTGCATTTCTCTGATGATGAATGAGGCTGAGCACTTTTTCATGTGTCTGTTGGCTACCCATATATCTTCTTTTGAGAAGTGTCTGTTCATGTTTTTCGCCCACCTCATAAAGGGGCAGTTTGTTTTTTTCCTTTCAGTGCATTTGAGTTCCTTGTAGAGCCTAGATGTTAGGCCATTGTCAGATAAACCGTTGGCAGATATATTTTCCCATTCTGTGGGCTGTCTCCCTGTTCTCTTGATGGTTTCTTTTGCTTTGCAGAAGCTCGTCAATTTGATGAGGTCCCACTTGTCTTCAACAGTGAATTTTATGGTATGGAATTATATATCAATTTTTAAAAGAAAAAGGTACTTTTTTTTGGAAGAGCATGGTGAGTCAGAAGAGGTTAGGATGCGAAATAGAACATGCAACGTCTACCAGAAGCGCAGAAAAGCCTTCAGGAGACACCAGAGAAGAAAGCTGGGGCACAAGGAGGCATAAAGACCAAGGGGAGGCTGGATGTGGTGGTGCATGCCTGTAATCCTAACACTTTGGGAGGCTGAGGCAAAAGGATGGCTTGAGTCCAGGAGTTCAAGACCTGTGTAGATAACATAGTGAGACTTCATCTCTACAAAAAATCCCAAAATTAGCCGAACATGATGGTGTGTCCCAGCCACTCAAGAGGCTGAGGTTGAGGCCACAGTAGCCATGATCATGCCACTGCCCTCTACCTTGGGTGACAGAATGAGAACCCAGCTCAAAAAATAAAATAAAATAATATAATAGAAACCAAGAGGAAAGAGTTTTGCAAGGCAAGGAAAGCCCTAAGAGATGTCTAAGGCAACACTACCCAACAGAAATTTTATATGAGCCACATATGTAATTTTAGCTTTCTAGTAACCACCTTGAAAAACGTAACAAGAAGCCGGTGAAGTGTGTTTCAATAGCAAATGTTATTTAACCCTAAATCCTTAATATGTAGTCAATATAAGAAATTATTACCAGACACAGTGGCTCATGCCTATAATCCCAGCACTTTGAGAGGCAGAGGCAAGAGGATTGCCTGAGCCTAGGGGTTCAAGACCAGCCTGGGCAACTTGGTGAGACCTTGTGTTTATAATAAATCAAAAAATTAGCTGGGTGTGGTGGTGCACGTCTGTGGTTCCAGTTACTTGGAAGGCTGAGGTGTAAGGATTGCCTGAGCCCAATAGGTCGAGGCTGTGGTGGCCATGAGTATGCCACTGCACTCCAGCCTGGGCAACAGAGTGAGACTCTAAAAAAAAAGAAAAAAAAATTATTAAAGAAATTTTTATGTTCTTTTTTGAAATCTGGTTTGTATTTGATACTTACAGCAGTTCTCAATTAGGACTAGGTATATTTCAAGTGCTTAATAAACCAACTTCCTCCTATTATTATTTTATTTTGAGTCAGAGTCTCACTCTGTCACCCAAGCTCACAGCCTCCACAGCCTCAGCCTACTGGGCTCAGGCAATCCTTCTGCCTCAGCCTTCCAAGTAGCTGGGACTAGAGGCACATGCTACCATGCCTGGCTCATTTTTTTTATTTATTGTAGTGACAAACTCTCTCTATGTTGTCCAGGCTGGTCTTGAACTCCCAGGCTCAGGCAGTTCTCTCACCTCAGCCTCTCAAAGTGCTGGGATTACAGCCATTTTATATATAGCAAAACTGAGAGCCCAGGAATGCAGTGGCTTTGCTGCCAGCCTGCTAGCAGGCAGAAGAACAAGATGATGACCCAGCATTCTTCTCTCATACCACACTGGCTTGTACTACGCCTTAGCATGACCCTGAGATCGAGGTCCCTGCCTTGTGTTAACTCAAAACCAGAAGTACTGAAACGTGCCTCTCTCTTGACATTGATGGAGGTGATAGGAGGTGAGAGATGTCAAGACATTTGTGGAAGATGGAAAGAGATGGGTTGACAGAGTGGGTAACAGGAGACAGAAGAACTTCAGGGGGATAGATAAAGAGAGCCACAGAACTCCCAAAAGGCTCTGGTGTGGGGCACCTGTATCTCAGAAGGATGGGCTGAAAATAAGCATGATTCAAAGTCTGTGTATGCAATAATTAGGCAACTTGAAAAAGAACCAATATTTTTTTATTCTAGAAATAAAAATATATAAAGTTGAACTATAAAACACAACAGAAATGAGAATTCGTAAACTCAGGATAGATAAGTAGAAATTACTTGGAAAATCAAGATAGAAGACATGAAAGAAAAATTAAAGACTTGGAAAACTAGGCCAGGCATGGTGGTTTACACCTATAATCCTAGCAGTTTGGGAGGCCTAGGTGGCAGAATTGCTTGAGCCCAGGAGTTCAAGACCAGCCTGGGCAGCGTAGTAAGACCCCATCTCCACAAAAAAATTTTTTTAAATGAGCTAGGCATGTTGGCATGCACCTGTAGTCCCAGTGACTCTGGAGGCTGAGGTAGGAGGATCACCTAAGCCTAGGAATTTGGGGATGTGGTGAGCCATGATTGTGCCACTGCACTCCAGCCTTGGTGATAGAGTAAGACCATAACTCCAAAAAAAAAAAAAAAAGACCTGGAAAATTGAACAAGATGGTCCAACATACTTTAAGCAGAACTTTCCAAGGAGACAATGAAGAAATAAAATATTTGAAGAAAAAAATGTGTGAGAAGTATTCAAAGCCAAAGAATTACATGAATCTACAGGTACTGGAGAATGTGCTCCACAAAATAGAAGAGTAACAAGAAAGGAAGACACAGAATTCTGAAAGAGGAAATCCCCCAATGGTGAAGGAGGGGACCAGCCCCCTGCCTTGGGGTGCGGCTGGGCTCACGGGAGCAAGAAGACATGGGACTCCAAAGGGGGTTGTCTAGAGAAAAAAAGTTAAAGCCTGTTCCTTGTCTGATGCATGTGATTGTGTAGAATATACTATTGAGAGGGGCTTTTACAATCTTGTTGGAATCAATGATCTGCACATCAAAGCCTATGAGAATTGGAAGAAAAGGTAACTATTAGCTCTAAAAAAAATACTAAGTTGTATAAGAAAGAAACTGGGATCATATTATAACCCCTGGTTCATCTGTGAATAGCATTTACATAATCATAAGGATAGAACCAGTAAATATCAATTTAACCAAGATCTATAATTGTTTTGGAAGGACCAGGTATGGTGGCTCACGCCTATAATTCCAGCACTTTGGGAGGCTGAGGTGAGAGGATTGTCTGAGCCTGTGGGTTCAAGACCAGCCTATGCAACTTGATGTGACCTCATCTCTACAAGAAATCAAAAATTAGCTGGGCATGGTGGCACACACCTGTAGTTAGTTACTTGGAAGGCTGAGGTAGAAGGATTGCCTGAGCCCAGCAGATTGAGGCTGTGGTGGCCGTGAGTGTGCCACTGCACTCCAACTCGGGCAACAGAGTGAGACTCCAACTCCAAAAAAAAAATTCTTTAGTTCTTGCATGTGATGCTTAATTGCTTCGACCCCACACAGTGAAAGTCATTTGTAAAAAATGTCCCAGAGAGAACTCACACTACCAATGTGTTTTTCCTTTCCAGGGTTCAGAATTGGGGTTTCCTGAAAGATTATGACCCGATGGTAAGGCAAAATATGTTCCTGCCTAACATACTTGTGATTTGAGTATTTATTCCTTCTTTCCTTCACTCAACTGACATTAATTGAGGACCCACTCTGCACTAGATATCGAATGTAGAGGTGAATAAAAACACTCGTTTCAAGAAACGCAGGATCTCGTGGGAAAGAAAGTATTTATAGGGAACATTTAGAAATATCCCTATCCTCGCCGTGTTTCTTGATTTTATTAAGATGAACCAACTGGAAGTGACAGCATGTGCTGCTGAAATTCTTCCCCTGGTTGAGGATGTCATCGATGTGTTGTAATATATGTTTGGTGTGTCCAATAAGGACAATGAGTTTAGGTAAAAATACTTTGTAAACTAATTCCCTTCCTCTAATATCGCCACCTCCAATCTATCCTCCACTTTGCCATCGGAGTAATTTCCCCAAGCTGCAAAAACTGACCACGTAACTCCCCTGATCAAAATTCTTAAATATGACATTTTCAGGGTAGCTTACAAAGCTTCCCGTGCTCTAACCCTGTCTACTTGCTCCGCCTCGTAACTCACCCAACACTGTCTTTTAAAAAAAAAAATCAGTCTTACTCTGTCACCCAGACTGGAGTGCAGTGGCACACTCAGGCTACCCCAGTGTCAACCTGTTTCCATGTCAGCCTTCCAAGTAACAGGAACTACAGGCGGGTGCTACCATGATAGTTTTTTGTTGTTGTTGTTTGTTTGTTTTATAGAGACTAGGTCTCGCCAAGTTGCCTGGGCTGGTCTCGAACCCGCGGGCTCACCCCAATGCCTCCCAAAGTGCTAGGATTACAAAGTTGAGCCACCGAGCCTGGTCATCACTGTTTTTTATTCATGCCTTTGAGCATGCTCTTTCCTCTGCCTGAAATGCCCTTCCCACCTCATCAACCTGGTAGACTTCTATTCACTCTTTAAGACCCTGCTTAGGCCGGGTGTGGTGGTTCATCTCTGTAATCCCAGGACTTTGGGAGGCCGAGGCAGGAGGATTTCTTCACCCAGGAGTTCAAGACCCGCCTGGGCAGCATAGCAAGACCTCATCTCTACAAAAAATGAAAAAAATTAGCTCCACTGTCTGGGTGTGAGGCAGACTTCAGTAGGCAGAATGCTGTCACATAACCCCTTGGCAGGGAGCACTCTTACAGGCTAGGAGCCTGGACCGGAAGTCAGTGCCAGATTTCAGGTCCCATGAGTGAAATTCCCTTCCAGGGTAGACAGCAGCAAGCCCACTAAGTCCATGATGTGGACATGAAGCTTCTCTCAACCTTACAAGGTCCACATCAACATGACCACTGCCTGGGAAGACTTACTGCTCACTTTCCAGACTGGTTCTTTGACCATTCTTTTTAGAGCAAGATTCATTTGTCCCCTCACCCAGCATGAACTGACTATTAACTCTTTTATGGTCTCTGGTGAATGGGGCATATACTGGAGGCGGGGAGCGCAGTGATGGATCCATTTTCATCCTTTCTCTTAAGGAGATCACAGTCTGGAGAAATTGGACATTGCAACATCACGTTACGTGCAGTGCTCAAGGGATAGGTAAGATAAGCTGATGAATCAAGGAGTGATCTGGTCAAGCCTGCTGGGAAGGGGAGATTTCCCCTTAAGAAGAGAAGGCCCTTAAGCTTGAGTCAAAGTCTCACTCTGTCACCCAGGCTGGAGTGCACTGGCATGATCAGAACTCCCTGCAGCCTTGACCTTCTGAGTTCAGGCCATCCTCCCACCTCGGCCTCCTAAGTAGCTGAACTTCAGGCACTTGCCACCATGCCCTAATGAGCAGGTGGAGGCTGCGGTGGCCGTGAGCATGCCACTGCACTCTAGCTTGGGTGACAGAGTGAGACTCCGACTCAAAAACAAAACAGAAAAACAAACAAAGGTGAACTAATGTTAACCAAAGATTATGGGCATTGATCCAGGCATGCCCGGTCTGGTCTGAACCAGCCCTGGAGGCTGACTGGCTCAAGGAAGAGTGGCCAAGAACATTCACTGTGCGCAGCTACAAGATGGGGTCAGCAGGCAGGAGAACCCTTCATCCACGGCCTCAGCATGACCTGTGTGTCCAGGCATGGAGCCTGAGGTGAAAGGGCCATCTTGTTGGCCGCCCCCAGGACCCCTCCCTGGATTCCAACATCCTGCTTGGGGCCATATCCAAGGTGTGCTCATGTTGTCACTGAGTGTGTGTTGCTCTACAACTGGTCATGCCAAAGCACCCAGAGACGCTTCAGACAGAGCAGCCATCTGCTCTCTGCTCTGTTCTCTTGCTCCCTCGAGGTCCCCAATAGCATGCAAGTCCCTCCCCTTTCCCATGCAGTGTGTGACCCAGACTGTCCCTTCCCCTCAGGGCAATAAGAAGGAGCCTGAGAAGTTGCCAGACTATGTGCCTCTCTTTTCGGACACAGCCCCCAATTCCACGAATCAGGTCGTGGGCAGCAGGCTGGACACGCCCCTAGGGAAAACTCTCATTGGCATGGACTTCTTCTTCATGGAAGGGGCCCGGAAGAAGAAGCTGGAAGATGAACTACAGCCCATCTAGGAGTGAGGAGGACTCGCCAGCCTTCCCCAGGTGGGTGTGGGTGGAGATGAGAGACACCTAGCTGACCCTAACCCCCAATGGCACCAGGCAACATCCCACACAAGACAGCCTTGGTCTTCACTTCTCCAAACCCCATGACAACCTTTAAGGGGGCTCTATGGCTCATTTTCACATGTTTTTGTTTTTTCACACACGTGGTTAAGAGGACTCAAGTAACGTGCCCAAGGCCATATAACCTCCAGTTCTTCTGGCTCAGAAACCCATGGATGCCCCATTAAAGGGAGCCCTGTACTGCGGTCAGGAGCATTGACTGCCTAGGATCAAATCCTGCTCCTGGGCCAGGCGCAGTTGCTCACAGCTGTAATCCCAGCAGTTTGGACAGCTGAGGCAGGAGAGTGACTTGAGCACAGGAGCTTGAGACCAGCATGAGCTACATAACAGGACCTGGTCTCTACAAAAAAATTTTTTTTTAATTAGCCGAGCATGGGGGTGCATACCTTTAGTCCCAGTTACTCGGGAGTCTTAGGTGGAAGGATCACCTGAGCCCAGGAGATCGAGGGTGCAGTGAGCTTGGTCATGCCACTGTACTCCAGCCTGGGTGACAGAGTGAGACCCCCAACTCAAAACCAAAAACAGGCCAGGCTTGGTGCTCAGCCTGTAATCCCAGCACTTTGGGAGACCCAGGCAAATGGATTGCCTGAGCCCACAGTTCGAGATCCGCCCAGGCAACTTGGCGAGACCTCATCTCTACAATAAAGCAAAAACTAACCAAGTGTGGTATCGCGCGCCTATAGTTCCAGCTACTTGGAAGGTTGAGGCAGAAGGATCGCCAGAGTCCAGCAGGTCGAGGTTGATGTGGCCAGGAGCATGCCACTGCACTCCAGTCTGGGCAACAGACTGAGACTCCAACTCAAAAAAAAAAAAAAAACCACACCAACAACAAATAAATACAGCTTCAGGTGGCTAAGCCAGTGCATCCAGGAAGGAAGCATTGAGCACTTCTCTCACAGGCTCCTTGAGGAAGAGTAGGAGGGCCAGGGACCAGCATCACTTCTGCCATTCCTGGAAGCAGAGACGCATGTAGGCAATGTGAGCAGACACTCTGTGATGGTCACATTACCCACGTCTCTTTTGTTAGGTATTATTGTCACCATTTGAGAGGTTTGGAAACTAGGCCAAAGACTTCATTCACCTGGTCAGGGTCACACAGCTAGTGAAGAGCCAGAAGTCTGACTTTATGCTGCATCCCCCTCTTAAGCCTCAGTCTCCACAGTTACTAAATGTGGGAGAGAGAAAGTAGACGGATTCTAAGGAGATTCAGCTCTGAGCATTCAAGGAGTACTAAAGAACATGGGTGTTTGGGTCCTTTTACAGAGTGCACGAGTCAGCTCAATATCGCTGTGTAACAAACACTCCACTGTTTGCTCACAGGTCTGCATGTTCCTGGGGCTTGACTGATCTTGGCTGGACTCAGCTAGACTTGGTTCCACATTTCAGGTTGGGCACAAGTCTTTCCTCCATGTCTGGCATTCTCCTGAACTGACAGCCTCCTGGAGCACATTTTCCTCATGGCTCATCACCACAGCACAAAGGCCCAAGTGAACCATGCAAGCACACTGAAGAGGCTTTGCATGCAAAGCCTCTTTCTCCACCCTCAGCCAACCTATCTGGCTGCACCCCCCTCGAGTGGCATCATCATGGTATACCCCTCCTCACAACCACTCCATTCACCTGCACTAAAGTCCTGATGTCAGCCTCTCGCCTCACAAGGGAAGTTGGATTGGCCAGGAAGCCTCTAGGTCCAGGTTGTGGAGACATGGGCCCCGAGCCTGCAGGGTCAGCCCCGGCAAAAGAAAACGGGGGGTGTCATCAACAAGAGCTGGCCTCTCGGATACAATGGACCAGGAAGCAGCAGGACTCCAGGTGGGGGCTGGAATCAGGAGCTGAGAGTCACAGTAAATCCCGGAAGGATGCTTTCTCCACTTGTTATCATGGCTTCTCTGAGTACATCTGGCTTATGCTCTTGTCTGAGGCAGAACCAGCATCTCTGCTTCCATGTGATCAAAAATGCCCAGCAGCCACAAACGCAAAGGTGTGCCAGGAAGTGAGGAAGAGTTCAAAAATGATGAGGATGTGTAAAAAGTTCATAAGAGGCTGGTCTCGGTGGCTCAGCCTGTAATCCCAGAACTTTGGGAGGCCGAGGCAAGTGGATTGCCTGAGCCTGCGGGTTGGAGACCAGCCCGGGCAACTTGGTGAGACCTCGTCTCTACAAAAAATCAAAAATTAGCCGGGCGTGGTAGTGCATGCCTGTAGTTCCGCCTACTTGGAAGGTTAAGGTGGAAGGATCACCAGAGTCCAGCAGGTCGAGGCTGCAGTGGTCGGGAGTGTGCCACTGCCCTCCAGCCTGGGTGACAGAGTGAGACTCTGACTCAAAAAAAAAAAAAAAAAAATTATGTAAGAGCCAACTTAAATTTGGGCCAACGTGAGCATCAAAATGAAGTACAGTAATAGCCCATCCCTGATCACGCCCGTGGCAGCCCATTCCCACACCCCACTGAATAACAGAAATAATGATAATAATAACAAAGACTCCATGAGTTCATACCAATACTTTTTTAATCTTAAGTACTGTAGAAAAACTCCTTTGTACTGAAGACTACAGAATATGACAACAGAAAAATCACAATTATAGCAATAACTGATTTAGGCAAGGATCAATAAAAGACACTAAAACTAAGGTCAGGGATGCTTAGGGTAAGCGAAAATGCTGAAATCTAGAAGATACAGCTTCAACCAAGTTATCAAACGTAACCTCACCAATAGCAGGACAGCTGACACAATGTGCTTCATGTGATAAATTGAGGATGACACCACCTGCCAAAAACACTTCTGCCAAAAAATGTGTAGGCTGTGGACAGTGGCTGACTACCTGTAATCCCAGCACTTTAGGAGACTGAGGGAAAACCATTGCTTGGGTCCAGGAGTTTCACACCACCCTGGGTAACATATCGACACCTCAGCTCCACAAAAAAGAAAATGTTTTAAAATTAGCAGGGCATGGTTGCACATTCCTGTAGTCCCAGCTACTCGGGAGGTTGAGGTAGAAGGCTCACCTGAGCTCAGGAGGTTAAGGCTACAGTGAGCCATGATGGTGCCACTGCGCTCCAGCCTGGGCAACAGAGTGAGGCCCTGACTCAAAAAAAAAAAAAAAAAGTAACTGGAGTGTAATCAGGAGGAAACTCCAGGCAAACCCAAATGGAGGAACGTTCTGCCAAATAACTGACCTTGAATCCTCCAAACTATCAATATCATAAAAGACAAAGTAAGGCTGGGGGAGTGACTCAGACCCTGATCCTTGACCAGCTCCTGGGCCAAGGTAAAAGCAGCTCTAAAGGACACTTTGCAGCCAGGCATAGTGGCTCATACCTGTAATCCCAGCACTTTGGGAGGCAGAGATGAGAGGATTGTCTCAGCCCACGGATTTGAGACCAGCCTGGGCACCTTGGTGAGACCTCGTCTCTACAAGAAATTGAAAAATTAGCCGGGCACAGAGGTGCATACTTATAGTTCCAGTTACTTGGAAGGCTGAAGCAGAAGGCCCACCTGAGCCCAGAAAGTCAAGGCTATGGTGAGCCATAATCATGCCACTGCACTCCAGCCTGGGCGACAGAGTGAAACTCCTCCCCCATACCGCCCCCAAAAAGACACTTTGCAGACTTTTAAGTGTTAGGTAATGGACTGAATATTAGCTAACAGCACTGTGTCAGTGTTAACATGTGGAGCGTGGTGCTTTCATAGATGCTCTGCGGAAGAAGCTCTCGTTCCCAAAGGCTGTTATTGCTGGCGTATCCAGCCAAACACCATGATGTCCATCGCAAACTTGCAAATGGCTTAAAAAATGTGTGTGTTGTGTGAGTAGAGACAGATAAAATGAATAAAGTCAACAATAGGATTTCCTGTTTCCTGTGATACCTGGACGTGAGATCTGAAGTGATGAAAGTCTCTGGCGCGTTAGTGGGGTTCTCCATGCTCTTTGTGTTGACCGATGGTTTCGAGGATGTGGCTGTAACCTGTAGTGAACAGTGGCTGCACGTCGGACTTAAACGAAAGCCTTATTTGAATTACCAGCTACTCCAGCCATATGAACTCTATCTAGGAACTGGCTGTCCTGTAACTGGAGGGTTATTGGCGTTTTTTGAATTCTTTTATCCTGTCTTCTTGTGGGATCAAAATTAATGGGGGTATTCCCATTAAAAGTTCAATCACGCCGGGCTCGGTGGCTCAGCCTGTAATCCCACGCCTTTGGGAGGCTGAGGTGAGTGGATTGCCTGAGCCGGCGCGTTCGAGACCCGCCTGGGCAGCGAGACCTCATCTCTACAATAAATCTAAAAATCAGCCGGGCATGGTAGCGCATGCCTGTAATTCCAGCTACTCGAAAGGCTGTGGCGGAAGGATCGCCGGAGCCCAGCAGGTCGAGGCTGCGGTGGCCGGGAGCGGCCACTGCACTCCAGTCTGGGCGACCGAGTGAGACTCCAACTCAAAAAAAAAAAAAAAAAGTTCAATCACTTATGAACCAGCAAATTTAGATATCAGTGGTCACTTCCCAGTATCATGCTACATTCAAAGAAGGTTCTCATTCAATTTTATGAAAAAAAAGTGAAACATAACATTTGTGGGTTCAAAAGGTCAACGGGAAAGAAAAGCTCAACTTCACATCACATGTCAACTTCAGGAGTGACATCTTGGAATATTTTTTTCTGGTGGATTGAGTAAATTGCATCTCTCCAGATTAAGTGTAGGAATAAAGCTTTTATATTCTGGACCGGGTGGCAACCTTATAAAACCTGGCACTGGCTGGTCAAGGAGTGGACTGCCTATTGGAGACTGGACAAATGCCTGAGGATATCATCTTTTACCTATTTAGAAATAATCTTTTTAAGAGAATTTGCTCTGCAAGCTCTTTTGGTAGGACAAAAAATAAGCTTCCCCAGATTTTAAGTTTCTAATACCCATATTTCTAAGAATAAAATCTTGTGAGATTTTTTTTTTTTTTTTTTTGAGAAACTTGTCCATGGCAGGTCTTTCTGCCATGAATCTTTGTTTTTCCTTCTCACCAATAAACTCTGTTTAAAACTTTGCTGGCCACTCTGAAATTCATTTTAGGTATGAGCCAAAGAATCCAGCAGTTTTGCACTGCACCCCACCTGGCATCACAACTATGACTTTCTACCCACCCTGAAGCCTACGTGCAGTTTTTTCATGACTCAAGACTTACATTAACAGTTTTTGATACATGACCACTGATATGACACAAAGCCTCCTGGTCGTGTTGACAGGAAGAAAAAACAAATTAAGTTTTGTAATTTTAAAAAACGTCAACAATAAATTCATCTAGGTGTAGAGCGCACGCTCATTCATTGTACTATTCTTGCAGCCTTTTGAAAACATGAATGGGGGGGTGGCCACCACGATGGCTCCTGAGTTTACATCTCCTCTGTTAGAACAGCGGGGTGGGGGGAAATCGCAGAATCAGTTCGTGCTCAAGTCCCCCTCCGGTCCCCCACCCTGCTGCACCCCCACCCCGAAGAGATTTCTTGGCCAGCTTCAGTCAGGAAGCTGACTCACTCTGTTCAGCTGTGGCTTAGGAGTGAGCTCAGACTCCCTTAAGGGACTGTGACCAGGGGCGCCGTGTAGACGGGGAGACAAAGGTCTCAGATACGGGGCACTCTATTGCGCTGGAGAGATATTCCAGTGGGTATGCACAGTGGAGACCCCCACCCAGACATTACAACGGTTCCTGAAGAAGCAGAGGAGCCTTGAAGATCAGCTGCTGTGATGCCATCATATGGGCAGAAGAGCTGGCATGCCAGCTGGAGCACAGGACAGGGACACAAACACCTCCCCACAGGACCCAAACATGACTCCTCCTAGGAACACCCACTCTGGCCTCTACAGCTCCAAGAGCAAAGCCAGTGTCTACAAATCCCAACAACGTTTTGCTAGTTTGCCCCTGCTCTGTATCTTGCAATAATCTTCTTAGGTGGGGATAGTTTTTCCCATTTTAAAATGAAGAAACTGAGGAAGTTAAGGTTTGTCCAAAATCACGCAGCCTGGCCGATCTGGGTGGCTCAGCCAGTAATCCCAGCACTTTGGGAGGCCAAGATGAGGGGATTGCCTGAGCCTGCAGGTTTGAGACCAGCCTGGGTAACTTGGTGAGATCTCGTCTCTACAACGAATCAAAAATTAGCCAGGCATGGTGGCGTGCACCTGCAGTTCCGGCTACTTGGAAGGCTGAGGCAGAAGGATCGCCGGAGCCCAGCAGGTCAACGCTGAGGTGGGCTGTGAGCGTGCCACTGCACTCCAGCTCGGGCGACAGAGTGAGACTCCGACTCAGAAAAAAAAAAAATCACAGCCTGTAAGGGTGAGAGGACAGCTGAGTTCTGCCTGACCGCAGGCAGCTTCCTTGTCCTTGGCCAGGTACAGCGTTGTCCCACAACAGAGAAGGCTCACGCCCTTTGTGGTCCTGGGAGTACTCATATCTCATTAAGGTCATACTGCAAGCATCTCCAAACACTAGGGGCAGGCTGGGCCCTAGGTGGGAGTTAGCTCTCTTCTAGCTAGTCCTGGGGTCCAGATCCTGACCACTGCTAGAATAAAGAGAGGTGGGGCAGAAGGGGAGAAGGAAGAAGGAGGAGCCAGCATCAGGTGACCGGGACCAGGCACTTCCAACCAGGACCGCCTCCTTGCTTCAAGGGATATGTCAAACGACCTAATGAAGCCGAGTATGGTGGCTCACACCTATAATCCCAGGCTGAGGTGAGAGGATGGCCAGAACCCAAGGGTTCGAGACAAGCCTGGACAACTTGGTGAGACCTCATCGCTACAATAAATAAATAAAAACTAGCATGGTGGCTCACATCTGTAGTTCCAGTTACTTGGAAAGCTGAAGTGGAAGAATCACCTGGGCACAGTAGGTCAACGCTGTGGTGACCGTGAGCATGCCACTGCACTCCAACCTGGGTGACAGAGTGAGACTCCAACTCAAACAACAACAACAACAACAAAAAAAAAACCCTGATATGATCAAAGTAAAGTAGCTGGCACCTAGGAGGCACTCAGCACATACGAGATGTTTCTATAATTTTCACTGCTGCTGTTGATAAGCCTTTGACATTTGTAGGAAAACTCTCTACTTTTCCTATTTTATTTATTTATTTCTTTTTCTTTTTTTTTTTGAGTCAGGATCTTACTCTGCCACCCAGGCTGGAATGTTGTGGGACAATCATGGCTCACCATAGCCTTGACCTTCTGGGCTCAGTCTCCCGAGTAGCTGGGACAACAAGAGTGCATTACCGTTCCTAGCTAATTTTTTTGTTTGTTTGTTTGTAGAGATGAGGTCTCACTATGTTTCCCAGGTTGGACTCAAACTCCTGGACTCAAACAATCCTCCCACCTCAGCCTCTAAAAGTTCTGGGATTACAGGTGTTAGTCACTGAACCTGGCCTTATTTTTCTTAAGAGCAATAATTGTCATTGATTAGCAATCTAGCCAGAATAGGGCCAAACCTAATTTTCTTTAAAGCTTTCCTTCTAAACATCCTGCTTTTATGTAGACTTCGAAGGGAGGACTCAACACTTTCTTGTTTTTTCCCAGGGGGTGGTGTTGGGTGAGGGTGATGACCTGGTTAGGGCTGAAGAGGAGAGCTTCTGGCCAGAACTTGCATGCTGACCTTCCTAGCCGAGGTTTACAGCACAAAACAGCGATCATAGATTCTGGCATTGCATTTTTGTGACTTTTTTTCTGCTTCATAACCTGGCCCAGTACATATGCAATTTCCAGAGTCTGAAAAATACATCCTCTCTGTCCCCTCAGAGGGCCACATCCAAGTTACCTTCTTTTATCAGTAAAAATATATTTTACCTCCTTAAGAAAAAGTTTCTGCTGGGCATGGTGGTTCAAGCCTGTAATCCCAGCACTTTGGGAGGCTAAGGTGAGGAGATTACCTGAGTCCACGAGTTTGAGACTAGCCTAGGCAATTTGATCAGACCTCATCTCTACAATAAATAAAAAATTAGCCGAGCATGGCAGCACACACCTGTAGTTCCGGCTACTTGGAAGACTGAGGTGGAAGGATCGCTGGAGCTCAGCAGGTTGACGCTGGGGTGGCTGTGAGTGTGCCACTGCACTCCAGCCTGGGCACAGAGTGAGACCCCAACTCAAAAAAAAAAAAAAAGAAAGAAAGAAAGAAAGAAAAGAAAAGAAAAAGAAAAAAATTTGACTGGGTGTAGTGACTCAATCTGGAATCCCAGCACTTTGGGAGGCCGAGGTGAGAGGATTACCTGAGCCTGGGGGTTCGAGACCAGCCTGGACAACTTGGTGAGACCTCGTCTCTACAATCAGTCACAAAACTAGCTGGGCATGGTGGCGTACGCCTATAATTCTGGTTACTTGGAAGACTGAGGAAGGACTGCCTGAGCCCAGGAGGTCAACGCTGGGGTGACTGTGAGTGTCACTCACAGCGCCACTGCACTCCAGCCTGGGTGACAGAGTAAGACTCCAACTCAAAAAATAAAGAAAAGAAAAGAAGATGTTTCACTCTGAAGTGCTCAAGTGCAAGGCTTTAGGGAGGCCAGGGCAATGTGCTTCTGGAAAGAGCATGAAATGAAGCGGCCTGGGAGTGAAACTGTCCATATAAAACTAACACTGGGCCACAGAGAAAAAGCTGAGGAAGAGATCCAAGCCCTGCAAAGTTGCCATTATGGCTAGAAATGAACAAGCCTGTTGTTTCTAGGTTTGCTCAGTTCCTTTCATGACTGCTTGCACAGTCACTTCAGTAGACAGCAATTGATTATCTATCAAGGTCTCCTTGATAGCACCCAGAAGGTTGATCAGCTGAATGGCATAAGCAGCTTTAATCCCCAGCGACCCCACCTACCCCTTGCCTTCCGCCTGAACCACCTCTATAATGACTTACTGCTCAGGGGCCAGTAGCCACTGCCGGAGTCCAGCTCCAGCAGGGTTCAGGGTACCCCAAAGGTGGAGACAGCATTGGCGATTGGGGGGAAGAAGAAAGAGAGAAAGAGAGAGAGAGAGAGAGAGAGAGAAAGAGACTGGACCCCTGTCTAGTGCAGAAGCCGTTTATTGGGAATTACAACGGGTCTTTTATACACAGTCAGGTATGTGAGGGACGTTCCCCACCCACCAGATGTTCTTTCAGGTATAATCCCATAACAGATGTTAAACCTAATCCATGAAACCTTAATACATGACTGCCTTTAAACCCTCCTCGTACTGCCTATAGACCCTTTTCATATTGCCTATAAACCCGTTTCGTACTAATACCAAGTTAAACAATTCTATAGAGACTTAAGTACTTACTTTACAAACTAAAGTGGCCCATCCCAGAATGTTTAGAATGTG
>NW_007252748.1:793346-794505 GCF_000164805.1 Carlito syrichta
AGGAACTTAATCTGGTTAGTGCTGAGTAGAAAGGGGGAGGAAATGGGGTCAATAGCTCCCGAATGCATCCTAGTGGTCTCGGGGTCAACGGCGCTTCCTGATCCCTAACGCTCAGTGGGCCTCCGTGGGACTTTCTTCTCTATTGCAAAACCTACGCATGGTGCTTGAGATGTTTTTCAGACTTTGCACTCTGATAGACTCGGGGCCTCACCCAGACTTGGGACATGTACCAAGGAGCTGACTCTGCTGGTCCTGTGACCACCTCCCAGAAAGCAACTTTGCACAGTTTTGACATCCTCTCCCTATGAATTCATCCCCAACGAATGAATCACACCTGTACCCTAGCCCTTGTCCGCCAAACTATTCCTTCAAAAAGCCCTAGGCTAAAACTCTCGGGGAGGCGGATTTGCGAAATATCTCTCTACCTCCTGGCTCAGCGGCTTTGCGGCAAATCCTTTCTCTACTGCGACGCTGCTGTGGCAGGGATTTGGCTCCTCTCGGTGTAGCAAGCATGAGGACCCCGGCTGGCTGTAGCAGGAGCTCCGGCCCAGAGCCTGTAGGGAGCCCTGGAGCTCTCCAGACCTGCTTCCCCAGATGCACACAAAGTTGGACCATTAGGTTTCCTCGAAGTTTAGTGAGAAAAACAAAAGCATTTGCAGGGAATGAAAAATCCCAACAGAATGGTCCATTCGCCCATGAGGGGTGATCCACTGCCCTCTGCCCACCCAACTCGTGGGAATGTGCGTGTCTGGGCGTTTTCCAGCGGCTCTTTTTTTTTTGAGTCAGAGCCTCTATCATGGAGTGCAGTGGCACGCTTATGGCCACCGCAGCCTCGACCTGCTGGACTCAGGCGATCCTTCCGCCTCAGTCTTCCAAGTAGCTGGAGTTAACGGTGTGCACCACCACACCCAGCGGATTTTTGATTTGTGGTAGAGAGACGAGGTCTCGCCAAGTTGCCCGGGCCGGTCTCGAACCCCTGGGTTCAGGCAGTCCTCTCTCCTCGGCCTCCCAAAGTGCTGGGACGACAGGCGTGAGCCGCCGCGCTCGGCTCCCGGCGGATCTGAAGGGAGCGGGTCGGGGGAAGCGGGAAAAGTGAATCCGCAGCGGGCCGAGCCGGGCGGGCCAGGGTGGGGCCGCCGAGGGCCCGGGGGCGGTCCCA